>NW_028300811.1:402209-452209 GCF_049724085.1 Artemia sp. Qi Xiang Cuo
ATGTATGTATCACTGATTTTATATTATTCTAGGAGATAAACGGTCAAAAATTTAGGTTTAAGATTAGGTTAGGTTAGGTTAGGTTAGATTAAGTTAGGTTAGGTTAAGTTAGGTTAAGTTAGGTTAGGATAGCGTATTCAATGTACGCACGCATACGTAGGCTAGCCTAGCTAACCTAACTAACCTAACTAACTTACATCTAACCTAACCTAACCTGATCATACACCTAACTTTTTGCCTGTCTCTCACCTAACCTAAGCTAACCTAAGTGAAGCATTACATGGGCTAACCTAACCTAACCTAATCTAACCTAGCTAATCTAGTCTAACCTAACCATACTCACCGGAAAAGGTTAGGTTAACTTATCATGAGCACTCATGATAAGCACATGTGGGTGTACATGTGTATACATGTGTGTAAATGTGGCAAGTAAACCAGAACCAAACATAGTGAAATGTTGCAACTCATGCATTTCAATGAAAGAAATTCGAAATGGACTTTGAAAAATCAAGAAAATGTAACTGTGACAAGGTAAACCATGACCAAACACTACTGAAATGTTCCAACTCTTGCATTTCAACGAAAGAAATTCAAATGAACTTTGAAAAATCAGAAAAATGCAACTGTGACAAGGTAAACCATAAGCAAACACTACTGAAATATTCCAACTCTTGCATTTCAACGAAAGAAATTCAAAATGGAACTTATGAAAATCAGAGAAAATGTAACTGTGACAAGGTAAACCACAACCAAACACTACTGAAATATTCCAACTCTTGCATTTCAACGATAGAAATTCAAAATGAACTTTGAAAAATCAAGAAAAATATAACTGTGACAAGGTAAACCACAACCAAACACCACTTAAATATTCCTAATATTTCAAATCATCGAATGAAATTCAAACTTATCATTTAAAAATAAAGAAAATGTAACATGGAAAATGTAAAACACATAAAACCACTACTTAACGTTTAGATCTATTTATGTTCAACGATGGGAATTCAAAATGAAATTTGAAAAATCAGGAAAAGGTAACTCTGAGAAGGTCAACAACGAGGCTACGCTCCTTAAATATTCCAACTCTTGCATTAAACCGAAAGAAATTCAAAAGAAAATTGAAAAATAAAGAAAATGTAACTGTGACAAGGTAAACCACAAGCAATCACTACTGAAATGTTACAACTCTTGCATTTCAACGAAAGAAATTCAAAATGAACTTTGAAAAATCAAGAAAATTTAACTGTGACAAGGTAAACCACAACCAAACACTACTTAAATATTACAACTCTTGCACTTCAACGAAAGAAAATCAAAATGAACTTTGAAAAATCAGGAAAATGTAACTTTGACAAGTTAAACCATAACCAAACACTACTGAAATATTCCAAATCTTGATTTTCAACAAAATAAATTCAAATGAACTTTGGAATATAAATAAAATGTAAATTTGACAAGTTAACCCTCAACCAAACACTCGTTCAATATTCCAACTCTTGCATTTCAACGAAAGAAATTCAAAATGAACATTGAAAAGTATAGAAAATGTAACTTTGACAAGGTAAATCATAACCAAATACTACTTAAATATACCAACTCATTCAATACACATAAAGAAATTAAAAATGGACTTTGAAAACTCTAGAAAATGTAACTGTGACAAGGTAAACCAAAACCAACCGCGTCTTAAATATTACAACTCTTTAATTTAAATTAAATAAATACAAATGAAAATTTAAATATAAATAAAATTTCACTTTTAATATTTAAACAACTAAAATACAAGAATTAAATATTAAAAGTATTTCAGTTAAAGTAAAGATATAAAAAATGAAATATCACCAATAACTATACTTTATCTGTTAAAATTTAATCAAAGAAAAACCACTAATGTCATAGTCAAAATATAGCCCTAAAACTACATAAATACAAGATTAACATTTAAAACTAAAGAAATGTAACTTTTACACTTTCCAAAATAAAAACACTAAAATTAAATAGAAAATGTATTTATTTTAAATGACATTTATAATAACATTTCTTTGAAAAAACAATAAAATTTAACTTTTACTATTTAATCAATAACCGAAAACTAATGAATTATTCCAACTAATGCAATACAAAGAAATACATAATAAATTACATTTTAAAAAAAAGTACATTTTACATGTGACAATGTAAACCAAAACCAAACACAACTTAAATAGTACAACTCTTGCAATTCATATAAATAAATTAAAAATGAGCATTTAATTAGAAATAAAATTTAAATTTTACTATTAAACCAAAACCAACCAAAAACTGAATTAGTAAATCGAAGGAATTAATAGTATTTACTTAATGATTTAAAGTTTTATAAATATTATAATGTAATTTTTATCTTTACAACATCAGCAAAACACTATTTATATATTAAAACTAGTTAAATACAACTAAATAAAAACAAATGAACTTATATTAAAAATTAAAATTAAAATTTTAAAATGTACTACAAACAAACCAACATGTTAAATAGAAAAACTATTGATTGACAATGAATTAATTACAAATGAAATAAGAAAAAAAATTAAAATTTAACTGTGACACTTTAAAACACTACAATAAGATAAGGTAATAGTCCAAGTATTGCATTTAAACGAAATAAAATAGTTATGAACTATCAACCATAAAGAAAATGTAAGTTTGACACGTTAATCCAAGACCACACGCTACTGAAATAGTTCAACTCTTTCATTTCAAAAAAATAAACTCAAAATGAACTTTGAAAAATCAAGAAAATTTAACTGTGACATGTTAAACAACAACCAAACGCTACTGAAATATTCCAACTATTTAATTTCTACGAAATAAATAAAAAATTAAAGATGAAAAATCATTAAACTGTAACTGTGACAATTTAAACCTCGACAAAACACTACTGAAATATTACAACTCTTGCTTCTCAAAAAAATAAATTCAAAATTAACTATGAAAAATCAAGAAAATTTAACTGTGTCAATGTAAACCACTACCGAACTCTACTGAAATAGTCCAACTCTTGCATTTCAACACAATAAATAAAAAATTAAATATGAAAAATCAAGAAAATGTAACTGTGACAATGAAAACCACGACAAAACACTACTGAAATAGTCCAACTATTGAATTTCAAAGAAATAAATTCAAAATCAACTATGAAAAATCAAGAAAATGTAACAGTGACAAGGTAAACCACTAACAAACACTACTTAAATATTCCAACTCTTTCATTTCAAAAAAATAAATTAAAAAATATCAATTAAAAATAAAGAAAATGTACCTGTGTCATGTTAATCCACTACCGACCGCTGCTTAAATATTCCAAGTCTTTAATTACAAGGAAATAAATACATAATTAACTCTGAAAAATCAAGAAAATTTAAATGTGATAATTTCAACCACGACCAAACACTACTGAAAGATTCAAACTCATGCTTTTCAAAAAAGTAAATTAAATATGAACTATGAAAAATCAAGAAAATGTAACTTTGTCAAGGTAACCAACAACCGACCTCTTCTTAAATATTCCAACTCTTGCATTTCAAAAAAATAAATACAAATGAGATATGAAACATCAAGAACATGTAACTGTGATAAGGTAAACCACGACAAAACACTGCTGAAATATTCCAGCTCTTGCATTTCAACTAAAGAAATTAAAAATGAACAATGAAAAATCAAGAAAATGTACCTTTGACAAGTTAAACCACAAACAAACACTTCTGACATATTCCAACTCTTGAATTTCAACTAAAGAAATTTAAAATGAACTTTGAAAAATCAAGAAAATGTAACTTTGACAATGTACTCAATAACAAAACCCTACTTAAATATTCAAACTCTATAATTTCAACGAAGGAAATTCAAAATGAACTTTGAAAAATCAATAAAATTTAACTGTGACAATGTAAACCACAACAAAACACTACTGAAATATTCCAACTCTTGCATTTCAAAAAAGGAAATTCAAAATGAACTTTGAAAAATCAAGAAAATGTAACTTTGACAATGTAAAACCACAACCGAACGCTACTGAAATATTCCAACTCTTTCATTTCAACAAAATAAATTCAAAATGACCTTTGAAAAATCAAGAAAATGTAACTGTTACAAGATAAAACACTAACAAACACTACTTAAATATTCCAACTCTTGAATTTCAACTAAAGAAATTCAAAATGATCTTTGAAAAATCTAGAAAATGTAACTGTGACAAGGTAATCCACAACAAAACAATACTAAAATATTCCAACTCTTGCATTTCAATTAAAGAAATTCATAATTAACTTTGAAAAATCAAGAAAATGTAACTGTGATAAGGTAAACCACACCCGAACGCTACTGAAATATTCCAACTCTTGCATTTCAACAAAGGAAAGTCAAAATGAGCTTTGAAAAATCAAGAAAATGTAACTGTGACAAGGTAAACCACAACCAAGCACTACTGGGATGGGCTTTGGGGTCTGTGGGTTCCTTGAGGGTCGGTGGTCCTTTGGGGAGCCGGGGGAGCGGTGGAGGGCCTTTGGGACCCCGTTGGTCCTTTGGGAGCTCGATGGGCCTGTGGGGACCGGAGGAGGACCTTTGGGGCACATGGAGGGGCTGTGGGTCTCTGGGTGGTGCTTTGGGGGTCCTGTGGGCCAGGGGGGGAGCCGGGGAGGGCCTATGGGACCCTGTTGGTCCTTTGGGAGCTCAATGGGCCGTTGGCGACCGGAGTAGGACCCTTGGGGCCCACGGAGGGCCGTTGGGACCCAGGGAGGACCGTGGTGGGTCCGCAGGGGCCGTTGGGGACCAGTGGAGGGCCTTTGGGCCCCCGTTGGTCCTGTGGGTGCTCGTTGGGCCGTGGGGGCCCGGCGGAGGGCCTGGGGAGCCCCAGGGAGAGCCGTGGGAGCACCTGGAGGCACGTTGGGGGGCCGGGGAGCCCGTGAACACCGTGTGGGCCCGTTGGGGCCCGGTGGGTCCGTGGGGGGTCTGGGTGACCCGGGCGGACCTGGGGCGGACCTTTGGGGTCCGGGGGACCCGGGGGGGGGCCGGTGGGCCCTGTGGGAGCCCCGGTGGACCGTTGGGGACCCGGTGAGGACCTGGGGGGGTCCAGTGGGTCCTGTTGGTGCCTGGGGGACCTTTGCTGACCGGAGGCTTCCTTCGGAGGGGGGGTTGAGCCCTAGGGGCCCTTTGGGATCCCGTGGAGCACGGGGTTGGCCTGTGGGGCTCGGGGGAGGGCGGGGGGGGGACTGGTGTACCTTTGGGGACAGGTGCGGGCCTTTGGGGGCTGGGGTTTGTTCTTGTTATGCTGTGGGGCCGGTTGGGGGCGAGGTGTAACTGTGGGGACTGGGGGCGGGTCTTTGGAGACCCGGGGGGGGGGGGGTCCTGGTTACGCCAAGATCCAGTTGTATGCAGCGGGGGTTAATTCGGGTGGTGGGGAGGAGGTTCGTAACCTTTGGGGTTGGGTTAGCGGCCAACACAACACTGTTCAAATTAACAATGTGTATTATAACGATCACACTCAAATTCTCTTCCAAAATCTCTTCAAAAATCACCTTTTAAAATGTCTCTATCTGTTTCGCCGAAATAGTTCCATAACCTGTCTAAAACACTTTCTCCCAAATAATCCCTAAACGCAAATTCAGCGTGTTCCTTTGTTATTGGCATCTCTGTACTAATGCATTTCAAATTAATATGAAACCTTTTCGCGCGCGAAAACAATTCATCGCTAAGATGTTTCTTGCCTAAGTGTTTCCATGGCCTGGGGTTATTAATATCCTTTGGAATTCGACCTGTAGAACTGTTTCCGTGTCAAAGACATTAATGATTTTGGATCTATTCCTGGAAAAATGTTTCTAGGTGAAAATTTTTAAAGTCTGACAGATGATGTCATTGATTGATTGATCTGTCAAGAAAGGAAAATTAATTTGTTGTTTCTAAGGGGAATTATTGATTCACGATAGGTGAATTGAGGTCGACAGCACAGGTGTTCTGACTCGTGACAGGACCACGTGGTTTATGGTTTTCCAAGTGAGAAAGTTCCTGTTTTTTCAAATTCTCACTGACAAAAACCATGAAAACAGACATAAATGTGAGAAAGTTCCTGTTTTTCAAATTCTCACTGACAAAAACCATAAAACATCCATAATTTGATGTTGACATCCGAGAAAAACATCAAATAAATCGAACAACACACATAACCATCCATGAAAACAACCATAACTGTTACACAATTCATGGTTTTTCAAGTGACAAAGTTCCTGTTTTTCAAATTCTCATTGACAAAAACCATAAACCACGTGGGCCTCGTGCCAATATATGGTGTTAAAAAAAGTTGTAGGTGGCAGCAGGGGTGCGTGACACGAGTATAAGATAGCTCTCTACTGACAATGAAATAAATCTTATTTTCGTAGAATATTACAAGAATTTGTTAAGTCCTTGAATGGGGCTATTATAAGATTCCATATTTTCCTCATTAATAGAACAGGGCCTATCTTTGGATCCAGAGCATCTCAGGTTCAATTTTTATTCATAATGGATTCGGGGTGTATTTGCTATTATCATAGGCAGCGCATTGGCGCTGCTTAAGTAAAGAAAAATGTTGGCAAAATGTCTTATCATTACTTTTTTTTGTTTCAAGATCAGGGCACTTCGTGTAAAAGAAGTTGTCATAGAAATTTCAAAAAGGGCTCATTCAATTGGGAATTGAGAGGGCTAGTACCCTTTTTAATAGTCATAAGGGATTGGAGGGCAAAGAGCCCCTACCGCGCTCATCATTAACCAGAATACATCCAATCAAAGTTTTGAGATAGTCATTTTGTTTAGCGTAGTTGAAAAGTCTCAAAACCATGTCTTTGTGGATGAAAATCCCCCCTCCTCCCAGCCTTCAGGGCAAGGGTCTTATATTATGGCTTGGAGAGACATAAACTTTTTATAGAAAGTGTGGTAGAATAAACTTTGGAAATGGCTCATTGGACTGGTAATTAGAAGTTCTAGTCCCTTTTTAAGAGTCGAAGTGATCGGAGGGAAGCTATCCTCCCCCTCCCCTACACGTCCTATTTTCCCAAAATACATCCAATAGAAATTATGTATAGCCATTTTATTCAAAATAGTTCAAACATTATACAGCAAGGCTTTTGGACTTAAAAGAAACCACCAGAGCATGGGGCAGGGGTTGTAAGTTATGCCCCGGGGGTGTTTAAGCTTTTTATGGAAGGGATGACTGCATAAACATTAGAGGAGGCTCATTTGGTTCAAAATTGAAAGTTCTAGTTCCCTTTTATGAGTCAAAGTTAAGATGGGCAACCCCCCCCCTCCCTGACTACCCCACTTGTCACCAAGCACATATGATTGAAATCGTGAAATAATAATTTTGTTCAAAATAGTCTAAAAAAGATATAACAATGCGTTCAGGGATGAAAGAACCCCCCAAAGCCCAGCGGCAAGGAATGTAAGTTAAGGCATTTAAGGTTTCTTACGGAATGAGTCGTCATATAAACGTCAGATAAGGATCATTTAATTTGAAATTGGAAGTTATAGTGCCCTTATTAAGAGTTCTAATTCCCTTTTAAAAATCAAAAGTAATGGAGGCAACAAGCCCCCCCCCCCCGGACTATCCATCTTTTCTTCAAATGCATCTGATTGAAATTGTGAGATAGCCATTTTGTTCAAAATAATCAAAAGAACATATAACAATACCTCCAGGGTAGACACAAGCTTCCAGAGCCCCCGGGAAAGGGTTTTAAGTTGTGCCCTTGGGGCCTATTAAGTTTATATGGTATGGGTGGTCGTATAAGCCTCAGATGGGGCTAATTTGGATTGGAATTTGACAAACAAATTCAATCATTATTTTGAGATAGCAACTTTGGTTAACATAGATGAAGGGTCCAGAAACTACGCATTCGAGGATTACATCCCCCAAAGGCATCAGGTTAAGGGTTGTGAGTTGTACCCTAGGGACATCTAAAACTTTTTATAGAGAAGGTGATCGTATATTCTTTTGAGAGGGCTCATTGAATTGGTAATCAGAAGTTCTAGTGCCATTTTTAAGCGTCAAAGTGATCAGAGGGCAGCTACCCCCTCATACGTCATGTTTTCCCGAAATGCATCAAATAAAAATTTTGGGATATTCATTTTATTCAAAATAGTCCAAAGATCTTTTTGGACTATGAACCCCTTTAGGGGTTGATACAAACTACCAGAGCCTGGGGGGAGGGTTGTAAAATATGCCCAAGGAGCATTTATGGTGTTTATGGAAGAGATGATTGCATAAACTTTAGAGGCGGTTCATTTGGTTAAAAATTGGAAGTTCTAGTTCCCTTTTAAGGGTCAAAAGTGATGAAGGTCAACTATAATCCCCCCTCCCAGACCACCCCACTTTTCACCAAGCGCATCTGATTGAAATTGTAAGACAACTATTTTGTTCGAAATAGTATAAAAAAGATATAACAATTCCTTCAGAGTTAATACCCCCCCCCCACCAAAGCCCTGGTGCATGGACTGTAAGTTAAAACCTGGGGTCATTCAATGTTTTGTTTTGTTCAACGTAGTTGAAAGTTCTTGAAAATTTATCTTTGAGCAGGACACTCCCCCAACAGTATTCAGGGCAAGGGTTATAAGTTATGCCATAGGGGCATATAAGGTTTTATTGAAAGCTTTGTCGTAGAAACTTGAAAAAGGGCTCATTCGATTGGAAACTTAAAGACTAATGCCCTTTTTATAGTAAAAAGTGATTGGAGGGCAACTAAACACCCTCTCACGCCCATCATTTCCCCAAACACATACAATCAAAATTTTGATATATCCATTTTGTTCAACGTAGTTGAAAGTTCTGGAAATTAGGTAAGGTCATCTTGCAAAATACTACAAATCGCCTCAAAGGCAGTATCTTTTGAGTTGTTTGACAGCATTAGGAATCATCTATTCTGTGATCGGTCTTGATGAAAAACCTTGCGGATATAGGATGAGTACTATTTATGCTTTATATAGCTTGAATAGATAGCAATATCCTTAACAATTGGGGAGAGATATTGTACGTTTTCTTTATTGTAAACTAGCCTCTTGTTATCTTTTTGAACCGTTGAAATATTTTAGACACTAAAATATTTTTAGGAGTTTCCTCTGGTGCTGAGACAAAAAAAAATCACTATTGCACCCTTCGTCTTAGGGATGGTCAGCCGAAATTAAGACTCTTAAAATGATTCTTTATCCCCTTAAGCAAATAACGAGTATTGGCCCAGCCACTGATAGAACTTTTTATCATCTAATCATTTGTTCTGTTAAATTTTATTGCACCTGTATCGAGTACAATATATCCAGTAAGATTTGTCTCCGTCTTTTTTCTTGTTGTTAGATTCATTCACACTTCAAAAACTCTTTTCTAAATAGGTATCTCACATAGAAAGTAACGGGTTTTTAGCATAGATGGGCTTTGGATGAATTATACAAATATGCTGATCAAAAGTGCTTTGGCTCATATAGCCTCCGCTGCTAAAGGCCTGTCAGGTGGCCTTTCTTACGATCATTGTATTGGCCTAATGTCTTGTTATTACCTTAGCTCCAAGACCCTGAGAAACATATTGTCTGAGATAGATACAACTAGTCAGTATTAAATTTATCCATGGGAAAGATTGAAGTCTAGAGCAGACTTGAGAGCTTCTATGGTCTGACATGCGTTCTACTGGAGGATTCCTCGGCATTATCAACTGTCTGCAAATCCTAAAGGCGAGTTACTATATCATTCAATGGAAACGATAATGAGGCTTGTCTCAGAAACAATCTTTTTGAGGCTAGAGTTCCTTTGTCCTCAGAAAAAAAAATCAGATCTTACGGAATTTGAGACAGAATATGTGTGTGAAAAAAGCTGATTGTTTCTATAGCTTAAATTAAAGTACTGTATTAATAATACTATTGGTCATATTGGTAAATACACAAAGCTTTGGACTTACCGAAACATTCTTTTTGTTTAGTAAGGGTCGTGGTGGATGTGACAAAGAAGGTGGTGGCCGAGGAATAAGTCGTCGTGGCAGTGACGGTTATGGAGGTTCCGGTCATGACAATTGTGACAGCAGTGATTATAACTTCCACTCATCTTGTCACGAACTGTTTGATATATACAAATATTTTTGCAATTAGCAGTTTTGAGCTCTTTACACAATTTATCGTCTTTTCATACTGTTGTCTATTCAAAGATATTTGATTATTGAAGCAAGTCCGATTTCTAACAACGATATGTACTAAGCTTCAGAATTTTTGTTTTCTTTTTTAAGGTTTTTGAATTGTTGTAATCCCTTGTCAAAATAGAGAATCATAATTTTTAATAATGGTAAATTTTGTTTTTTGGGCCTTTATACCGACATTATACAACTGGTCAGGTTTAAAAATGTTATCTTTTTAAAGGTTTTTGAATTATTGTAATCCCTTGTTGAAATATATACAACTATTTTTGAAACTACCAGTTTTTAGCTCTTTACGCAATTTAATGGCTTTTTGTACTGTTGTCTGCTCAAAGATATTTGAATATTGAAGCTAGTCCGATTTCTAAGAACGACATGTACTAAGCTTCAAGTTTTTGGTTCTCTTTTTTAGGGTTATTGAATTGCTGTAATCCCTTGTCAAAACAGAGAATCATCACTTTTAATAATTGCAAATTTTGTTATGTGTTCCTTTCTACCGACATTATATAATGGGTTGCGTTTAAAAAAGTTATCTTTATAAAGGTTTTTGAATTATTGTAATCCCTTGTTAAAATGTATACAAATATTTTTGCATTCACCAGTTTTTAGCTCTTTACGCAATTTAATGTTTTTAGCTTTTAGTTTTTAGCTCTTTATGCAATCTTTTCATACTACTGTCTTTTCAATAATATTTGATTATTGGAGCTAGTTCAATTTCTAACAACGATATGCACTAAGCTTGAATCTTATGGTTTTCTTTTTAAAGGTTTGTGAATCGTTGTAATCCCTTGTCAAAATATCGAATCATCATTTGATCAAATAACTGCAAATTTTTGTTTTTTGACCTTCCTGCTAAAATTATATAACTGGTTGCGTTCAAACTTGTAAGCTTAATCGAGTGGATTTTATCTAACAAAAAACAAACTAATTTTAAAAGGTATTTTTCTAGTTTGAATTGAAACACTAAAACTATTGCTCAGGCGCCATAAATATTTTTACAGTTTGCATAGTAACTTTAGTGATTCTGAACTGAACCAAAAAAATTTTCAACTCTTTTTCATTTTAAAAAAAAAACAGTTATACTTATAAGAATAGAGATTCGATAATGCTATTTTTCTAACAATGATTTCTACTAAGCCTCAAACTTTTGGTTTTCTTTTTTAAGGTTTTTGAAGTGTTGTAATCCCCTTGTTAAAATAAATACAAATATATATATATATATATATATATATATATATATATATATATATATATATATATATATATATATATATATATATATATATGTCAATCTGATGATTGACGTACCTGATTTCAGCTCTTAAATAACACCTAATTTTGTTTTTGCTTATTACAGGTTCGCCGAGGATAGGAAGGATGATGGAAATAAATACTACAAGCAGAGGGATTATAGAACGGCTCTTGGCTTTTACGACGAAGCCATTGGTAGGAAAATTTATTTGTTTTTGTAGAGTTTTATAAATTTTTTGGAAAAAGTTTTGCTTAAGAGATCCAGAAATCTTTGTTTACATTAAAAAATGTATTAAAAGGTGAGTAGTATAGCCTCCATAGATATTACGACACTCATAGCCACAACTCTTTTCTCCATCAATGGTTTAACATCATGTTTAATATCAAGAAGAATGTTTAATGGCGAAATTCTAATTCTGGCAGGTGTATGTGATTTACTCGAATTAATCAGAGTAGTCCCTCAAAGTTCTAACAAATGTGGGCAGATGTTTGTCTGGGAATTTTAGAGGGTATATTAACAGGCAAAACTTTGTTGAGGTAATTAATGGAAAAGGAAAATTAATATCTATTATTTTTAATCGATTGACGCAACCGTCACAAGGACACAATATTTTGCAAATGTACTTTGATCATTTGTGACACCTATCAACGATTTATTTTTAAAAGTAATGACATGAGATTATCACTTGAATTATGATTTTAGTTTTATTACAAATATTAGACGTGTTCAGAGTTTTCTATGGGAATAAACCTTTAAAACAAATGACAAAACTTTTGGAGGAGATGAAGAGAAATGAATAATCGTCCATGACCCACAATAGTTCATGGCCCGTGGCACTCTCTAGCCTATAACACTTCTTGGCCAATGGTTCTTCGTATCCCGTGGATCATCATGATCCAGGGTACTCCAAACCCCTTATGATACACCAAGGCAGCTTATGGACCTTGGCACTCTTTGGCCCGTGGCACTTCTTGACCTATTGCACTTCATGATCCATGGATAATCATAGACCAGGATACTCCTAGCCCCATATGGTACTCTGCATATTCGTGGTTTATTATATAATCATGAAAACCAGTATCACACCACAACTCATGGCCCCCTTCCCCAAAAAATACTAACTCATCGTCAATATGTAAGAAACTGACCGATGGACCACCACACCCCATCCCTCATCCTAAACCCTTCAAGCCCCCGTTACCCCAACCCCATAGCCCTCCCTAACCCAATGGGCCTTGACACTTTGTAACTCCTGAATCATCGTGGCCCAGAACACTCCCAACCCCTGTAATGTACCATGACAGTAACTGGCCTCTGGCGCACTGTGGCAATTCTTGGCCTATGCTATTTTTACCCAAGGGATAATCATGGACCAGGAAACTTCGAGTGCCGATTAGCCTGATTAGATCAGGATTAGTCTGAGCCCCCTGGCCCTCTTAGACCCTTGCATCCCCCTGAGCCCGCTTAACCTCCGGGGGCTACATGCCCCCTCCTACCATTTTTTGAAATCTTTTCAGCTTTTTTTGCATCTTCAAAAGACATAGTGAAAACTTTTAGCAATAAGTTTTATTATGATTTTCTTATTATACAATGACAATGGTTTACGTTTGTTAGTGGTGATTTTTTTGTTTTTAGAGAAACAACTTTTGCACTGAATTTTTTTCCGGGACTTAGGTTTATTCCGGGAAGATCGCATTATCTTGATATGATTATTTTATTTCTTTGGATATTTTTTTATTTTGTATTTAAAGGAAACGGTTTTATTTTTCGTTTAACATCACTCACGTATTGTTATTGATAATGAATTTTCAAGTAAGACAAAACATTAGTCAGTTTTTCTTTTTCAGAGCAATGGAAAACGTTTTTGTTTTATCTAGCCGAAAATAATGTTTTTTTTTATGATAAAAATTCATGTAAGAAATAAACACGTCATTTTTTTTCTTTTCACTGCAGTGAAAAAAGTTTTTTTCCTTTACTACACTCAAGTATTTTTTTTGTAATGACAATTCATATAGCGTAAAACAATTTTTTTTTCTTGTTCGGTGCAATGGAAATAATTTTTTCTTTGGCATCACAGATTCAATTTTATTTTTTTTGTAATGCAATTCACGTAAGATAAGTCACTTTTTTTCACAAGTCATTTTTACTTTTTGAGTTCAATGGAAAAAAATTTTCTTTAACATCAATCACTTAATGTTTTTTACAATAAGAAATCATGTTAGAAAAAATATTACTAATTTATTCTTTTAAATACATTACAAAATATTTTTTCCCAAAAACCCTCGAGTAATATTTTTTTAAATGAAAATTTAAGTAAGATAAAACCCCCAAGGAAGTAAGTCTAGAGGGAAAAAACATGGACTCTGTCAACCTTTTTATATTTTTGAAAAATTGTTTCTTTCTCAGATCTCCCCTATTGTTTGCTTCAATTTACTTTCTTTTATAACACGAAGCAGTGACCAGTTCACTACATGGTCAAACAGGGAACGCGTACAATGCAGTGCTAAAGCCCTTCTTTCCAAAATATAAAAATTACATAAAGCGTGATTTTTCCATTTGTCACAGTTAGTGCAAAAAAATAGTACCACGGCTGACAGTCATTTAATTCGATTATTCTGTAGTCATTTTTCCAGTGCAATGGAAACAGTTCTTTTTTCTTTAAGAACACCCATATAATTATTTTTATTATGATATTTCACTTAAGATGAAACTTTAGTCCTTTTTTCTTTTTCTCTGGAATGATTTTTTTTGTAATGACAGTTCACATATAATGAAACAATTGTAATTTTATTTTTTTTCCTGCAATGGAATTGGTTTATTTTGCTTTAACAAGACTCACGTAAGGTTTTCTGCAATGAAGACTCACATAAAATAATCATTATTTTTTTCTTTTTCAGTACAATGGAAATGGCATTTTTTTTAAATAATATTTTTCTTTAAATGGTAGTTAACGTAATTTGAAGCAATAATATTTTTTTCAGTGCAATGGAGGCTTTTTTGCTTGGCATCCCTCAAATAATGTTTTTTTGTGGTGACTAGCCACCTAAGAGGAAAAAATAGTCAATGGAATGATTATTTTCCAGTGCAATGGAAAAGGTGCCATTTCCATTTCCTCACGTAATATTTTTTGGAAAAAATAATAGTCATTACAAAAACTTTTACGTGAATGTTGTTACGGAAAAGAAACCTTTCCATCGTCTTAAAAAAGAAAAAATTGACTAAAGTTTCGTCTTACTTGAATTGTCATTACAAACAAAAACACTAGGTGAATGTTTTCAAGAAAAGAAAAACCTTTCCGTTACCTTAAAAAGAAAAAAAAGACTATATTTTCGTGTTACTTGAATGAGTAAAAAAAAACATCAAGAGAGTGTTGTTGAACAAAAAAACCTTTTACATTGCCTTAAAAAGGAAAAAAAAACGCGGAAGTTTTGTCTGGCGTGAATTCTCATTACAAAACTCTTTAAGTGATTTTTCTTAAGGAAACAACAATTCCTTTGCCTAAAAAAGACAAAACATTGACTAAATTTTGTCTTATGTGAAATTTCATTACAAAAGAAAATATGTGAATATTGTTAAGAAAAAAATCCAAGTTTTTACAAAAAATAAAAAATAATGTGCCATCTTACGTAAATTTTCATTACAAAAAAGCATTACGTGAGTGTTGTTAAGACAATAAACCTTTCTATTGTCTTAAAAAGAAAAAGAACACTATGTTATCGTCTTACGAGAATTGTTATTACAAAAAAAACTTTGTTTGATTGTTATTAGAAAAACCTTTTCCACTGCTTTAAAAAAGAAAAAAAATGACGTTGAAATTTCGTCTTACAGGAATTCTCATTACAAAAAGAAACATTAAGTCATAGTTTTCATGGAAAAACCGTTCTGTTGCCTTGAAAAAGAAAATTAATGAGAAAAGTTTCGTCTTATGTGAAATGCCATTAGAAAAAAATAAATAATATTAAGAAAAAAACAATCTATTGTCTTAAAAAGAATAAAAATAATGATATATTTGTCCTATGTGAATTGTCATTATACAGAACACTAAAAGAATGCTGTTAATGAAAATAAAACCTTTCTAATGTTTTAAAAAGGAAAACTGATAAAGTTTCGTCTTAAATGAATTGTCATTACAAAAAAAACAACACTCGAAGGTTGTTAAGAAAAAAAACTTTCATTTAACTTAAAAAACAAAACGAAATTACTAAAGATTTGTGTTATCTAAATTGTCGTTACGAAAACATAACAAAAACATTGTTAAGAAAAAACCCTTTTATTTACCTTGAAAAACACAAAAAATTTACCAAATTTCATCTACGTGAAATTTAATTACTAGAAACATTATGTAAATGCTGGCAAGGAAAAACCATTTCCATTGTCTTATAGAATAAAAAATGACCTATGTTTTATCCAACAAATTGTCATTGCAAAAAAAACACTACATGAGTGTGAAAAAACTTTTCCATTACCTTAAAAATAAAAAATGCTTATAGTTTCCCCTTACGGAAATTGTTAGCATAAAAAAACATTACTTGAATGTTACTAAGGAAAACAAAGCTTCCCACTACCTTGAAAAAGAAAAAAAACTATTAAAATTTGTCTTACGTGAAATATCATTACATAAAAAGACACCATATGAGTAGGCTACTATTAAAACAATATTTATATTGTCAAAAAAAAGACTACAGTTTCATCTCACGGGAATTGTCAGCACAAAAAAACACACAGAGACAGAGACAGAGAGACAGACACAGAGAGAGACAGAGACAGAGAGACCCACAGACAGAGAGACAAAAGACACACAGACAATATGAGATTAACTTCTTTGCAGAGTGAAAACCAAGGGACATACCTAATCACGATAAGTGCATAAGACACAGTAAAAAGTAACCTATATAATAGGACCCATGTTGTAGATATGTAAAAATGATGTTGTTGAAATAAACAACTTTAACTGAACCTTCTTTATTTATAGACCTGTTAAAAAGGAAAATGTTTTGAAATAAAAAAAAGATTGGTGATATAACTTAACATTTTCAGACTTTGTGCAGCGGAAGACAGACAAAAAGACACACAGACATACACAAAAGAAATCCACAGGCAAACCGACACAGAGGAAAAGAGACACAAACAGGCACAAAGACACACAATAGTCTCTGACTAAGTATAAAAAAATGATAAAAGCAGCTAGTTGGTAAATACCGAGTGTTTTGATTACCGACTGCGTATCAAAAATATGATAAAAGTACTTTTGACTGCAACAAGTTCAGCTAGTTGGTAAATTTCAAGTAATTTAGTTACTGACTTAGTATCAAAATTTAATGAAGGCACTTTTTAGTAAAACACACTCTGATAGTTGATAAATTTTAAGCGTTTTAGTTGCTGACTCAGTTTCAGCAATTTCATAAAAGCACTTTTTAGTATAACAAAATCAGCTAGTTTATAAATGCTGAATGTTTTAGTTCATGGTTCAGCACGAACAAATCTAATAAAAGTAGCTTTGACTACAACACACTTAGCGAGTTGATAAATTCCGAGTGTTTTAGTTATATTCGATTTAGAAAAATTTAATTATTCAAAATTTTGAAGGAATTTATCACTGTCCTGAAGATGAGGTTTGGTTCTTCACACAGTGCATACCAAGAGCTTAAATTATCAAGATACCTGTTCATGATAAGCTAATACAATATAGTACAAAGTATGCTATATAATAGAATCCCCCATTCGTGGATGTTTAATATTAAACATTAAGCAATAAACACCTTTAAGCTTGCCCGGTCTTTATCTCTAGACTTGTTACCAGAAGCAATAGCACAGTTAGTCAGAAACTAAGCTTTGATGGATGAAAATATTGAAATAGAAATATCTTTTTACTGCATTCGTAGTATCTGTAAAGTCCGTTACCCTCAAATAATAAGCTTTAAGCACGACACAGCCCCAAAAAATTACAAAAAAACAAAAAAACTACCTAAATTTGAAAGTCCCAAGAAAAGAATTTGTTCTAAAATTACATTACGAAAACTGATTTAAAAGTGTAAAGCAGGGTGTTAGGATCTCAATGAAGTCAAGAAGCAATATTGGGGGGTGGGAGAGAAAAAATATTTTTGCTCTGAGCGTAAATCAAAAATTAATTTGAGGGTGTAAAACATGTTAATTGTGTCTTTTAAGTCTTGAAAAGGCATCATGTATATTTTTAGCAAACAGTTCGGTTATTATATATACTAGAACTTTTAACTTTTAAGATGATTGGAGTATGAAATTGAACTTTTTGGCCTGAAGTCTTCATCTTTTGGAGTTATATTTGAATGTGCATATTTGCTTTTGACTGAGGAATCTGAAGAATTTCTTAAATTATCTTAAAAGAATTATCTTAAAAGCAAACTATAATATATTTAACCGTGATAAAAGCTTGTGAAGTATTACATTACGACAATTGAACCTAATGGGATTTTTTGACCGAGTGATTACAACTTATAGCAAAATTTGTAAAGAGCTAAGTACTGTTCAGGAAGAAGTCAGAAAAATATGCAAATTTTTGCATGCACAAAATCACATTTGTGCTCCCAAGAGCACAACAATAGTCTTTGAAAAGAAGGTACAGTATACTAGAAAAAGATTACCAAGTGCAAAATAAAAGATCAAGAAATGCAGAGCTCCTCTATAGGAATTCATCACATTCCTTGAGAAATGACAGAAAAAAAATCTTAGAAAAGAAACATTGCCTACAAGAATTCATCATCGTTCTGAAAGAACTCCCATTCATCAATTTATACCAAATTTCGTTATTGATACCACTTATAAAAACGTTATTGCTTTCATATTCGCAATAAATATTTTTTTTACCATATTCATTTGGTCTTAGATTCTCATTAAAACTGTGTTAAGGCGTAAAAAAAAGAGAAATTGAATAAAGATTTTTTTAATGGTCAAAGATGTATGAACAGGATTTTCACATCAACGATTTAACAAAAGCACTTTTGAGCACAGAAAATTGAACTATTTGGTGAATTCTGAATGTTTTATTTAGCGACCGCATATCAATAGAATTCAATAAAAGCACTTTTGAATCCTACAAATTCAGCTGGTTGGTAAATTGTAAGGCTTTTTTGCTGCTGACTGCGTATTAAAAATTTAATAAAAAAGTTTTGAGTAAAAGAATCTCAGCTAGTTGGTAAATTCCGAATGTTTTAATTGTTAACTGTGTATTGAAAAATTTAAAAACACTTTCGAGTTCTACAATCTCAGATGGTTGATAATTACTAAGTCTTTTATTTGTTGACTGAGTATCAAAAAAAATAATAAAAGCACTTTTGAGTAGAACAAACTCAGCTACTTGATAAATTATGAGTGTTTTATTTACTGGCTGAGTACCAAAAAATTTTAATAAAAGCAGCTTTGAGTGCAACAAACTCAGCTAGTTAGTGAATTCCGAGTGTTTCCTTAGTTACTAGCCGCACATCAAAAATATTTAATAAAGGCAATTTTGAGCACAATAAACTCAGCTACTTTGTGAATTCTAGCACAATCAGCTACTTTGTGATTTTAATTGGTGACCGAGTATAAAAAATGAAATAAAAGTACTTTTGCAGACAACAAACTCAGCAAGTTGGTAAATTTCCTAGGTTACATTATATCGACTGATTTGAAGCTAAATTCATTTGGGATCAGTAAGCGGGTAGGCACGCTTACTGAACTCAAATTAACCAAGCTTAAGATCTATTAACATAATAGAACCTAGGTAAAACTCAGTTGTGCTGCCATCTATAAATATAGGGGAATAAATGGCAGCACTTTGGGTAGTCCAAAAATATTGCCATCTATGACTGTAAACGAACAGATGGCAGCAGTAGAGATGTGACCAAACTTAATATTTTCTAATGTTAAAAAAAATAGCTAGGTATTATAAAATATTAGACTTTTTTCTTTATCAAGAAAATGGGAAAGCGTTTTATATTTCTTAGCAATATCCAAAGGTAATGTTTTTTGTCTTTTCATTGTTAATGGGATCTTTACCATTCAATCAAAATGATTGTGCTTTTATTACATTTTTTGATACTCAGTCAGCAAGTATAACATTAAGAATTTACAAAGTATTTGAGTTTTTCGTACTGAAAAGCGTCTATATGAAGTTTTTCTTATATACGCAGTCGGTAACAAAAAAACACTCAGAATTTACCATATAGCTGAGTTTGCTGTACTCAAAAGTACTTTTATTGAATTTTTTGGTACTCAGCCAGCAAGTAGAACACTCAGAATTGATCAAGTTGCTGAGCTGGTTGTAATCAAAATTGCTTTTATTAAATTTTTTATACTGAGTCAAAAAGTAAAAGACTCGATAATTATGAACTAGCTCAGTTTGTAGTATTCAAAAGTATTTTTAATTTTTTTTATACCAAGTTGACAATTAAAATACTCGGAATTTACCCATTGGATGAGTTTGTTTGACTCAAAAGTGCTGTTATTAAATTGTGTATACGTAGCCAGCAGCTAAAAGACTTAGAATTTACTAGCTTGCTGAGTTTGTTGACCTCAAAAGTGCTTTTACTGAAATTTTTTCATATTCAGTTGGTAGCTAAAACACGCGGAATTTACCAACTAGTTCCTCTTGTTTACTAAAAATTACTTTTATTATACTTTTGATGAAAAAATTCTGTTCATATATCTCTGATCATGAAAAAGAATTTGTTGCAATTTTTCTTTTTGTTTCACCTTAATACAGTTATTATAAAATTATAAGACCAAATTAATATTGTAAAAAAATATTTATTACAAATATATAAGCAAAAAAATTCTTACAAGTGCCATCAGTAACGAGATTTCACATAAGTTGATAAATGGGAGTTCTTCCAGAACGATGATGAATTCTTGTATGCCATATTTTTTTATGCGTATCTTCTCTGTCATCTCTCAAGAAAAGTGAAGAATTCCTGTAGGGAGACCCTGCTTTTCGAGATTTTTTATTTTGCTGTTCGTGATCCAATTCTATTATAGTGTACCTCCTTTTCCAAGACTATCGTTGTGCTTTCAATTTTTCATGGGATGTTAAGGGCACCCTTTCTTGCTTGACCAATCAACTAGTTTCTGGTTTCTTACTTGACCAATCTAAAGGTGAGTTTCTCTCCATTATAGATGATTTTCTTTCATTCCATATTTTTCCCCTCATCTCTTCCAGATTCCTCTTACCTATTGAAGTACACTTCCCTTTTCAAGCTCTTCCCCCCCCCCCCCAAAAAAAAAACTTTTTAACTTCATGCAGATCCCAAAACTATGCTATAGTTTTTTCAAACAGTTTTCGTAATATCAATTAAGAACAAACTCTTTTCTTGGTACTTTCAAACATGGGTTTGTTTTCTTTTTTTCCCTTTTTGGGTGTTTTATCGTGTCTGACGCTTATTTTGTGTGGGTAACGGTCTTTGCAGATGCTGAAAATGCATTAAAAGATATTTCTATTTCAATATTTTTAAACCATCATAGCTTAGTTTGAAACTATCTCTGCGATTCATTCTGGTAACAAATATAGAAATTAAGACGAGTTAAGCTTAAAGATTTTTAGTGCTTAAAGTTCTCTATTACAAATCAACAACGAAGTCCTATGATATAACATTTTTTTTACTTTTTTGTATGCACTTATCACGATCAGATATGTACCTTGGTATATGCTCTGCGAGGAACTGAACCTCACCTACAGGACAGTGATAAGTTCCTTCAAAATTAGGGACATTTAGATTCTTGTTATTTGAATGTAACTAAAACACTCACAGAATATATCAACTAGCGGAGTTTGTTGTCCTCAAACGCAATTTTATTAGATTTTTTTGGTACTGGGCCAGCAACCAAAACCCTCAGAATTTATCAACTAGCTGAGTTTGTTTTATTCAAATATCCTTTTATTAAATTTTGTACACTCAGTCAGCAGCTAAAACACTCAGAATTTATCAAATACCAGAGTATCTTGTACTCAAAAGTGCTTTTATTAAATTTAATACTCAGTCAGTACCTAAAACACTTGAAATGTATCTACTAGCTCAGTTTGTTTTAGTCAAAAGTGGTTTTATAAATTTTTGATCATCAGTCAGCAACTAAAACACTCGGAACTTACCAACTAGCTGAGTTTGTTTTAGGCAAATTAGCTTTTATTAAATTATTGGATACGTAGTCAGTAATTAAAAGGCTTGGAAATTACCGAATAGCTGAGTTTGTTGTATCCAAAAGTGTTTTATTAAATTTTTGGTTACCCAGTCGTTAACTCAAACACTTGGAATTGACCAACTGGCTGCTATTACTAAATTTTTTATACTCAGTCAGGAAATATTGTGTGTCTATGGGCCTGTATGTGTGTGTATCTGTCTTTGTGCCTGTTTTTTTCTTTTTGCCTCTGTGTCTGCATGCCTGTGTGTGTCTTTGTTTGTCTATGTGTGTGTGTGCGCTTTTGTTGTTCTTCCCATTCTACAATGCTTAAAAACGTTCAATCATATCATCAACTATTTCTTTATTTCGAAATATTTCTTTTTTAACAGGTCTATAAATAAGGACGGGTTGACTTTAAAGATGTTGATTGCTTAAAGTTCTCTATTACACACCCATCACAGGGTCTCTATGATATAACATACTTTTTACCGTATCGTATACACTTATCACGATCAGGTATGTTTCCTTGGTGTCCGCTGTGCAAAGAACCTAACCTCCTTCGTCTGTCTGTCTGTCTCTGTGTGTTTTTTATCAGTCTTTCTGTATGTCTTTTTTCTGCTATTCTTTTTACCTCTGTGTAATTTTTTGTGTCTGTAGGTCTTTGTAACCGTTTGTCTGTGTCTGTGAGCCTGTTTGTATGTCTGTAAGCCTATGAGTCTGTAAGCCGATGAGTCTGTATGCCTATGTGTCTGTGTGAATGTGTGTCTATTTGTGTGTTTGCCTGGGTGTCTGTTTATTTGTGTATTTGCAACTGTTTTCTGTGTTTGTGTCCGTGTGTTTGTGTATCTGTGTGGCAGTTTGTGTGCATAAATAACACGGGGGCAGCCGCATAGAAAACAATATTCGCCAAAGATTTTGTTGTAATAACCGTCAAACACGTATGTATTTTGCAAACGATTAAACTAGACAATGATTCCTTAGGAGACTCCTGAGGTTCAATGTAATCTTGAAATGCTTTACGAGGATTTCATAAGGCCATACACGATTTCGCTATCATTTCATAAACCAAAATTATCGACCAGAGTTTTGTGATATAAGTATATGTAATGTTATTTAAAGACATAAAAAAAATTAAAAAAATTACCCTGTTCAAAAGGAAAAAAAAATAAGTTCAGAAAAAAATTCAAAGTTCAGAAAAATCAAAAAAAATTCTAAGTTAAAAAAGTTTGGGGAGGGGTCAAAAATTTGAAGGGGGTACACAAAATTACGGGGCATAGGACCTTGAAGTAGAATGTAGGGACCCAAACTCATGTGCAAGCCCTTTAATGCAAACCCAGTGTGCTTGGGACGATTATATTACAAAAGTATACCTGTCCAGCTGTAGTCATTACAATTTTTGGAGCCGAAACAAGTGTCATTGACCATTAAAAGAAACAGTGCGCTCGGCAACATTAGAGTAAAAAAGAATATGTTTACCTAAAAATAAACCCAAATCAAAGTTGTATGCATATTCACGGAATGATGCCAAAAAAGCACAAACAATTAGGTAACTAAAGAGATTGTAATGTGTTTTCACACACTAAAACTGCATGAAAAACAGTCCCAATCCACTAAGCACACAACAAAAAATACATAGATTACAATCCTCTTGTGTAACAAAATCGACTTATTAAAAGAGCATATTAAAGGAGAATAATGGTAAAGTTATGTAAAATACAGAATAAACCGTGGGATCTTGGAGAATCCAGACCTAACAATCTCCTTCCACTCTCCTGACCAACTGTGCAAGGTTTTATCATTAAGAAAGTATGCATTATACTATCTTAATGAGTTTCTGAGACACTATTCGAAAGCTTTGACGAATAGACTTAGCCTCTGCTCTTTAAATACTGGAACCCGATTGGAAATTACTTCTTTGCGTTTGAGCTTTGAAATATCCTGTTTTCTTATTCAAAGTATTTTTGTTGAGAATCTGTCCTAAAAAGAAACTTATTTTGGCAACGTCCAAGTAGGTTACTGCTTTAGCTTTGTAATTTTTACCTTTTAGCTAATTTTTAAGCTTTGTAAGTTGTAACTTCCATTCTCGTAATTTTGTATCTTTCACTAATTGTTTTACGTCATTCTGTTATTTTTATTAATGTGTGAATTCCTTAACAAGAATTCATCTTCACTAGTTCTATACCCTGGTTATCCGTGAAAAGTGAAAATGGCTTATCAATCTTGCTAGGATCTCTTCTAAATTTAGTAGAAGTCACTGATGATTCTAGTTCAAGTTTTTATCTAGTTCAAATATGTTTGGTTCGTTCTAAATTAAATATCATGCAACAATACTGTTAGACTACAAAGCTAGACTAGGTAGTAAGTTTTAATAAGAAATTATGAAGTATTTAGAATTCTGTTGTCGTATTCAAGAAGCCGCTTATCTTTGGCCAGTTTGTTTTCATCACTTTCATGGCGTATATTTTCAGATATATATGATGTTTCCAGTTTTTTCGTCTATTTTTTCCTAGATTTGATCGATTTGTCCTCGTCAAACAAATTCATAGGCTCTCTTTGGTGGTGTTTAAGCAGACCTATACAAAATTAAACTTGAATCTTTCCTTAAAAGAATTAAAAGAAGGGTTGATTGGTAAGTCAAGTTAAGTAGTATTTTAATTTTTTGTGGTAGTCTAATATCGACAGAAATGATATTTTACTTAGAGATGTGTTCTATGTTAATTGCTTTTGATATGAAAGTCGACAAATTGAAAAAAATAGTTTTATTATTATTATTGTTATTATAGAGCTTACTTCGCTAAAAAATAAGAAACAATTAAGTATTAATATTGTTGGAAATAAAATAATTTTTTTTTGTTTTTGATTGAATATGGATGGTGAAATCTACTCGAGAATTGGAAGATTTTGTCGATTCCGATTTCTTGATAGTCCTTGATTTTTTTTCCCGAACAATCGTCTCATTACTGGTCTGTATTGTTTTAATATCTTTAATATGTTTTTAAAAATTATATTCAACATTCTTCTTCATCGTTGTCAATTTTGTTCTTGGATTAAACTTTTTTCAAAAAGTTAATATATTTATCATAGGTCACTCAGTGTTAAAAAAAAAAAATCTTCTCTTCTAGACTTGTATCCGTGTGCTGTCTATTATGGCAATCGTGCTGCTTGTTATATCATGTTGGAAATGTATTCAGAGGCACTGCAAGATGCCAGAGAAAGTGTTAAGTGTGAGCCGTCTTTTGCCAAGGTATCCAACGTCTTTTCTTTAAATAAAGAAAAATTAATCCTTAAACCGTTAGATAGAGGAGATTAATCTACTTGTTTTGAAAAATTGAGTGGATTTTCTCCATTTTCTTGAATATTTTAATCTTTGTGTTGATATGCTAGCATGAAACTATAGAATTTTCTTAAGAGATAGAAAATATATAAGATAGTTTCATTGTAAAGGACTTCTTTTTCTGGCTTAAATTAAACATTAATGCTCACTGTCTTATTTTCGGTTAGGTAAGTTCGACTGATTTGTAAATTAACTTAAACTAAAATTAGTATAACAATTTTTTTTATGATGAACGTACATTACTCAAACTCTAAGAATAATGTATTCTTTTCAGTTTTATTTGTTATTATATTTTTATCTCCGTCATAAACACATAAATTAAGTTTAAATTAAAAAGAATCCTAAGTAAATCAGAATGAAACAACAATTTGAAATTAAAGACACACAAAATAAACTAAAAAATATATAAGCAAAATATTCGTTCACATGATTATGGTATTTTTTCAAAAAAAAACATTGATGTAACTGTTAAAGCTTTTCTGTTTGTTTTTTTCTGATGTTTCAAGATAACAGGTGAGGTAATCATGTACTCACAGTGTGAACCATTTTGATTGCAAACATTTTCCGTGAAAAGGATATTATTTCATGAAATTTAGAAATTGATATTCTATTTGTTAAAAATGACTTGGACCTAAAATTTTGAGGTTTAGTGAGTGCAGAGAGCAAAAAAAAATGTTTATAAGACCCTCGGTAAATGTCCGTTACACAGCCTTCTTCCATGCAAATTGGTCAGGCAAAATCACAAATCTTACGAAAATGTTTCACATTTTACAAATTACAACTGGCCACAGTCTTTAATTTGGAGTTGTATCTGTTGCTGTGTTGTTTCCTTCCATTTTTCATAGTTTAGTTTTTAAAATAAGTTATCCTCTTCGGTTAAATCCTATTTAAACTGCTATTCAATAATATGAGTAGTTAATTTTTGAATAGACACGACCCCATTACATATATATCAAAATAACGCATTGAGAATGCTTGCTAGTTTTTGCATCAACCGATCAAACTTGAAATTGGGTCAACGTCTGATTCCTTGAAACTACGATTGCTTAATTATATCCTATTTTTAATCATGTAACATAAATTAAGAAGGATCGAATTAAAGGCACTTTTGCAATTTGATAATTGGTTATTCATTAATCAAACGTATTCTCTATTATTATTAATAACCAGTGAACATCCTTTGTTATTTATAGATTTTGTACTATTTAAAATAAACCTGACAGTTTTGCGCTACTTTTACATTTTCGATTGGCTCGATTGATGAGTATTGAACTTAAAAAGCTACTCCTTTTTCTGACCGTTCATAGTTTATGTGAGTGATTTTTCTATGACTTAGATATTGGATGTTTGTTTTTCATATTTATTGGCCAGGGTTGCGGAGGGGGTAAATGACGTAGAAGATGTTGATAAGAGCATTAGAGAGAACTACAAATTAACTTCTGAATTTTGAAGCGTCATTTTAAAACCAGTGGCTATGTCATGATATAGTAGTACATAACCTACTGGAAATTTATATGCGAATCTCGGAGGATCTGTTACTCTCCCTATATGGTGTAACTATACTGAATTTCCTTAGGGACACATTTACATTTTCAATAGTTCCACTCCGCATAATGTACCTAAATTAAAATTTAGGAGGATTTTATATTGTGGGCTACCAGGGGGTTAGAAACAGGAGACAAACTCTCCCTGAATGGTGCACCGATACTTAATTTCCTAGGGTTGCAACATCATATTTTCTGGGGGACTCTTATTTCATATTAAGGGTGCTGGATTCTCTTGATTTTGGGTGTTCACGGTATAATAAACTGTCTTTACTGCTCGTTAGCCTTTTTTTAACATTTTTAATTTATATCATATTAATGAAAATTCGTATTATTATCAATTTATAGCAAATCCTATCTTTTTTTGAGCTTCCCACAACTACGGGGCTCTTCTCAGTCCCATTGTAAGATTACAAACCTTTCTTGGTTTCGAAAGTACGCTTGCTATTCAACTTTCTTTTACTGCTCATTAACCTTGTTTTTTTAATTTTTCGTACATAACATGTTAATAAAAAACTGTAATTTCATGATTTGTTGTTCATGATTTCATGATTTTGACATTCTTTTTTTTTCGAGTTTTAGCAGTTCTTTTTGCTAGCCATAGTTTTTTAGCTCTACGCATGTTCCTACAACAAGTTACATTAGTCAAAAGACTATGTTATATTATTTACTAACAAATTAGTTTTCTATGATTGCTCTTTAACCTTGTTTCTTACATTTTCATACGCTCTTTAACACTCCTAAATTTAGTTTTCCAGCCTTACGTATGTTTCTAAACCAAGCTATCTTTGCCAACAGACATTTTAAATAAATTTCAAATAAGTTTAAACCTTATTTTTTATATTTGTGTACAAACTAAGACTGAATAGCCTCAAAATGCCAAGTAACTATCGTAATTCATCATTTCAGATGATCCAAACAACGAAGTTTTAAAGTGAATATCTCAAATAATAAGCTTAAGACACCCAAAACCCAAGAAAAGGTATTAAACCTAAGTCTAAAAAGCAACAACAGTGAACTAAATATTTTAATTTATTATTTCTGACAAGTCAAAACAAGAATTATCAAAATAGCCTTCGCAATTTTAATTTCAGACACCCTCAACCCAGTAAAAGGTAAAAAAAAAGTCCAAAAACTCTAAATAGTTAACTACCCATCATAATTCTTAACTTTAGACCTTTCAAAAATAAAACATCATAGTAAACATCCCAAATAATAAGCTTCAGACACCACAGACCGACAAAAGGGTTAAAAACTTAAGCGTGAAAAAGCCCGATCGGGGAACTAAAGCTCCTACTGACCGCTCTTTTTCGGTTTCTTAGGTACCTAAAATGAAGTGAATTGTAAGATTGTATCATTTACTCCACCCCTGCCTCTCTAGGGAACTAACAAGTGATCGCCTTAAATGGGTAATCGATGTAAAAGAATATTTTTTTTCTTGGAGTGAGAGCTAGTTTATAATCATCAATAGAAAAGTACTCAACGACAACAGAAACCTAAAACCAATAGTTCAAGACACCGCAAACTCTTTGATTGTGATTCTTGTAACATATTACCATCTACTGAATTGTTTCATTATCGTTTTGGTGTTAGCATTCAAATGAAAGCAACGAGAAAGCTACTTTATCTAAAAGTCATAACTGCTAGCCATGTAAAAAAACTGCGTATTGATAATTATACCGCAATAAAATAAATAGGGCATTTGCAGATGATATCACAAACGAGCATAAAGCTAATTGATGAAAAAGAAAAATGCAGGGAAATGTCAATAGAACTATTGACGGTGCTATGTATATATATATATATATACATATATATATATATATATATATATATATATATATATATATATATATATATATATATATATATATATATATATATATATATATATATATATATATATATATATATATATATATATATATATATATATATATATATATATATATATATATATATATATATATATATATATATATATATATATATATATATATATATATATATATATATATATATATATATATATATATATATATATATATATATATATATATATATATATATATATATATATATATATATATATATATATATATATATATATATATATATATATATATATATATATATATACCTCCGATTGGTCACAGTGCGTGTAGTGGGAGGAGTAGCGCGCTATCTTTGCATTCACGCGCTCAGCAGGTCAGACGGCATCAAGCCGTAGTCGAGTGAACATCTTACCTGTGCTAGTTTAGTTATTGTAGTAGTTTGAAATGTGTGCTGCAATAGAAAATCCCGCCAAATGTGAAGTGCGTGCTGTTATAAGGTTTTTTACAGCCAAAGGATACTCTGCAGCAGCTATTCATCGTGAGCTTTGTGCCGTGTACAGACCAAAAGTTATGAGTGAAGGAGTTGTCCGTGAATGGGTACGTTTATTTAAAAGTGGACGAGAAAACGTTCATGATCAAGAGAGGAGTGGTAGACCATCCTTGGTGACTGACGAACTCGTTCAGACAGTTGATGCAAAAGTTTATGAAAATCAACGTTTCACAATGGTGGAGTTGTCTACTGATTTTCCAAATATTTCTAAGACTCTTTTTTAAAAGATAGTGACAGCGAGATTGGGTTACCGTAAGTTCTGTGCATGATGGGTGCCCAAAATTCTTACCGACCACCACAAAACTCAAAGAATGGCCTCTGCATTAGACTTTCTGTCACGTTTTGAGGACGAAGGAGAACCATTGTTGAACAGAATCGCGACCGGTGACGAAACCTGGATTAAGTACGTGAACCCTGAGACAAAAGAACAGTCAATGATGTGGGCACATTCAGATTCGCCTACCAAACCAAAAAAAGCCCGGCAAGATTTTTTCAGCCAGAAAACTGATGGCAACGGTGTTTTGGGATGCCAAAGGGGTGCTGTTGGTTGAATTCATGGAACGTGGGACGACCATTAATCAAGAAGTGTACTGTGAAGCACTAAAAACATTAAGACTGGTTATACAGAACAAACGCTGTGGTATGCTGACTTCTGGTATCGTTTTTCTGCACGATAACGCCCGTCCTCACTCTGCTCGCAGAACAAAAGCCCTTCTTGAGTCCTTCAAGTGGGACGTTTTCAACCATCCACCTTACAGCCCAGATCTGGTGCCAAGTGATTATCACCTCTTCATGCATATGAAGAAATGGCTCGGGTCCCAGCGGTTTGATGACGACGAAGAGCTCAAAGATGCGGTCACAGGCTGGCTCAAGGCACAAGTGGGTGATTTTTATGCAGAAGCAATTTCAAAGCTTGTGAAGAGATACGATAAGTGCCTCAATCGTTATGGAGACTATGTCGAAAAATAGTGCAAAGATGTAGTTGTAAGATGTATATATTAAAATATTTTTACTTAATTTGGTGTATTTTTTTCAATCAACAGGAGGTTAGTTTCTGAATTGCCCTTTTTTCATTACTTTACACAGCCCTACTTAGGTTAAGAACGTCATCTGCATAACATAAAACAGACACGCTAACATCGTTCAATATACAGCAAGGCGATAAATACCCTTGGGCTGTTAGGGTCGCGTTATTATTAATAGTAAGAAAGGTAATTGCTCTTTGTTTAATTCCAATATTCATACGGAGTTCTGAAGGAAGAAGCGAGGTCAATCTTTAAATGTACGCGGAGGCGTCTATGCATACAATAAAGAGGTCGAACTATATCAGCAGATACCCCCCTTTGTAATAACTCCTGTATAGTCTGAGAATGAATTAGAGATCCGACAGCATTATTAATGTAATATTCACCAATAGTTAAAAGACTATCTGACCTTTCAGCATCATTTAATATTGTAAATAAACTCCTTAAAGCGTTTTAGCAACCAAGACGTGGTTGAAACCAAAAATGAAAAGGAGGCATTACACACTGCTGACGAATATGATCAAATAATCAATAACTCAATAATCTTTGAAAAGTAACTAGAAACTGAAACGAGCCTATAAGACGAACATTGAGAAAGCAGTTTCCCTTTTTTCAAAACTGGAGTTACAACACCAGCACATAAGCGGAAAAGCCGAAAAAAATCTACTATTGCTACAGTGTTTGGTAGGAGTCCTACGATAAAATAAAAGGTATTCCTACATTGGGGTTGGTGCAGGTAAAATTCATACAGGGACTTCATATTTTAGACATTATTGAACCAGACCCTTGGTTGATTATTGACGATTTAGCTTAATCCATTGAACAATGGTCCCAGGAAATGCAAAAATTGTTTACCGTTCGCTCAAATCATGAACAGGTTTCTGTTACTATAGTTCTACACTTACTCTTACATCAGAGTATATGTATGAGAACACTTGCTTTGAACTCCACCTACTATATTGTCTATAGAGTTGTTCGTGATTGTAGTTCTCTAATAACTCTCAATAAACAAATATATCCCAATGCTCCAAAATTTCTACTTTCCGCGTACAATCAGGAAAATCATAATAAAACCTACGGTTACATTATATTATATCTTAGATGAAATAAACCCGAGGATTTACGTGTAGTCACATATATTTTGACAATGAAATTACAGTGTAGCTTCCCTTGAACTGTAAAAAAGGCTAATGGTTGCCATCATGACACTGAAGAAACTATTTGATAATAGGCATTTATTTTCCGTTATAAGCACTTCAAAAACGCCACTTAGGAAAGCCATAGTCAAACACGGTATTGGCAATTATTTAATTAATCTAATTTCTGAACTTTGTTTAAGTTTAACCGAGAGCAATGTTCAACTGCCAGAAGTAGTTAAGCAGCTAGCAAAGCAACATCGTTCCATTGTACTTGTCTTGGCTTGTAAAAATAAAGGAAAAAATTATGAAAGGAAACATTTTCTTCAAGCGGGTGGTAGCTTTTCGACACTTTTGCTGTTAATAATTGCATGACTTGTAAATATTTTTATCTAGATGGCTAAACCCTATAAATTGACCACTATAGAACTCGCTTTTTCACCAATGATACACTTTGAGGACAACCTGAGTAAATTTATTAACAATGATAATGTTGGTGATGATAAAAAACTACTGTTACTTCAAGATGCACTTCGACGAGTGGAAAAACATGATCCCTAACGCGTGAGACCAGTCAATGTAAGTGTCATTGATCATAAAAAAGAAACATCTCTTCAAGATTCTAATGCTGCTGGAACATTAACACAATTAAAGGTAGAGGAGGAATTGAATTCAATAGTATCGAGCATTGGAAATGTTCTCATATCGAGAACAAAGTAAACGACTCATATCATATCTCATGGAAAGTGATCAAGGTCATATTCAAGTTGATAGCAATGGGAACTGAATTATAATTCAAGGGAAGAGTTTAAATCTACTTCATTTAATTGATGATATGGTTAGAAATGGTCAAGGATCATCATTTGACAGTCATCTATACAACTTTTTAAATACATTGAACTTCCTTAAAAGTCTTATTAGTAATAAGCAAATTCTGAGGAAATTAAATGAACATAGTCCATCATCATCAACATTAAAAAAAAGAAAAAGAAGAAGAAGAAGAAACAGATGAAAAATCAATCTTGGAAAAAAAAGCACACCTAGTGGGAACATTGATGTGATGATGACGAAGACAAGACCAGTGGTAGCTGGACTAAGGCGAAGACTAATTGATAACAACTCGACGTCATCATCATCACCCACTAGTATGCAAAAGGGTAGTGGACGTTACACATCGTGTTTACATTCGAAATGGTTGAAGTTTGAAACATGTTTATGAAAATATTGGGGAAGTGGGAAGTTTGAATTCCCCCACCCATCTTCCCAAAGCCCCTGGTGTTGACACTAAAAGTTTAGAAGACTATATACAAAATGAATAAAATTACACTCTACAACGAAATCATAGGCTTCGGGGTAATGATTATCGAAAAACTAAAGCCTTTTCCCCACTGAATATAATGCAATCAGATCTCTTAAGTCTAGATGAGATTCAAAGGCGTCACAACACACCATACAAGTACATTTGGATAGCAATCAGTATTTTTAGTCACATATTCCATTCCATTGAGGACAAAGAGAGGTGTTGAAGTTGCTCAGGCTATGGAAAGTATTCTTGAACAAGATTCTTTAAAAAAAATTCAAACGGATCGGAGTAGTGAATTTGGTAATCCACATGTCGAAAAAGTACTAAGGAAATATAGTACAAAGCTCTATCATGGTCACAGTCCTATAAAGGCTGCATTGGTCAAACGATTGGTAAGAACTATTTGACTTTTAATTTGAAGATATTGCACATTGAAAATTACGGCGGCTTTTATTCATGATTTAGATAAAATCATGTTGATTTATGATCAGCGACCTCGTCAATCTTAGTCCTACTCAACCCCAACAGGGGTTCATCATGCTGATAAAAATACATTTGGTACTTTCCTTAAACAGTATTTGTCCAATGAAATGGTTGTGAAGAAAAAATCAGTGTTGGTGATACTGTTAGACTTAATAGAACCACTAATGGTTTTGAAATGGGGAATTACTTGTGGTCCACTGAACTTTTTAAAGCATCAAGAATCCTAGACTCCAAACCCATATTTTATCAGCTACGAGACAACGAATATGAAGAGATTCTCCTCGACTTTTTTGACTATGAACTACAAAAAGTTATAAATAATAGTGAAATCGATCAAATTGAAAAGATATTAAAGAGCCGTACTCGCAGGGGCATGAAACAGTTGCTTGTTTGTTGGCTGGGATACAACTCTGATTTTGACACTTGGATTGGTTTTGAAGACATTAACAATGTCCAATGATTTTTATGCAACATTTATGCCCAACGTCTCCGCTCCTCTCTACAATGATTTGAATAAAACAAGTGATTTTTGGACAAAACTCTTAACCACCATCAAATACGTTGGCGGAAAGTATGAAGTTACTCTTGTCGACTGTATTCTCAAAAATACATATGATATGCTGAGAAAAGATCGTGCTTATGAGATAAAATTTATACCATTCAATTGGTCACTCTTTGATGAGTATGAATAGGTTGAGGCACTAAATTCTAGTGAATATCCCCATGTCACACTAAAATACAGAGAATATGGTAGTATGACTGATTTGTGTCGTTTAATCAATAGAAAAATCTCATCTCGGAAGAAAGGTTTATTCCTCAGATTCTTGTATATTTCTCTATGCGTCCTTTGAGGAAACATCTAGAGTTAGTAATTCAAATATCCCTCTCCTACGTGTTCTTGAACGAAAAACAACCCATGAATATGTCCATCACTATAATATAAAGCATCTTCATTATCTTCCTGTGTACACTTCATACTTGGAACTCTGATAGCTAACACTGAGAAGTGAATTGGGTGATCCTCTAGCAATAACAAAAGGTTTAGCTGTTTTTGACCCGTCGTTGCTTAAGATGAAAAATTGAAGAATTCCATTTGTCTGTCCTGATATTGACAGCTTTGTTGGTTCTCTGAGCCCTTGTCAAATAGGTCATGGACTGGACGATTAAATGGGGCGTACTACAATGTCTGGCTATGGTTATGGTAGTTGGTTTGCTAGGCTATTTCGTCCTGCACTGCCCCTTGCCAGAAAGTATCTTGTACCTGCTGCATCAAATTTTGCTGGCTCAACACTACAGGACTGGGGGTCGGGTAAAAATTTCAACCAGAGTGTTAAAGAAAATATTAGATCTTCAGCAATAGCCGTTGGTGAACAATTAAAATATTAGCAAAATGGAAAGGGTTTAAAAAGGGTGCGTGGTCATCATTCACTTATCATTCTCTACCCAGGTGGGAAGTGAAAGACATCAACAACGATTTTGAGGAATAAAATGAAGAAGAGCAATAAGAATAAGAAGAAAAAGATTCTTAGATCAAAGAAGAATTTTTTCTCTTAACATGACCTATCTCCCCCACAATGAATCACATCCATCAATCAGCTCCTCATTGAATCTATTCAATGCTGAAAATGTTGATGTCAGTGTCAAGTATGGGTACTATGAACAATTCCCTCCTCCAAAACCCCTGTTAGAATATATACACTTTCAGATATTTTCCAATGAATGTTGTGGTGAAGAAAAAGACAAAAAATATAACTCCCATTTCTAGCGATGGCCTTTTCTGTGAATACTGTACCCTACACCACTTGTTCAAACAAATTATTGTATTCATTAATGGAACATTGGTGAGCACCAGCAATAATCTATCAAACTATGCAATTTGCACACAATTTATGATGATGACTCCAAAGTCATAAAAGGAGTTGAATGGACAGGCACTGGGCTACATCTATAGATCAAATGTTGATTCTGACGGTGAGTTAACTACTGCAGTAACCCAGGAGTATCATTTAGTTAGAAAACTAAACCATGAGATATTTAGTGTATCTCAATGGTTGCCTCCCAATGTTAAGATTGACATAAAGTTACAACTAGTTCCATCAAATTTCATTAAAAAAAAAACTTTCTGCAGCACCTGATGCAAATGTCTGTATCACTTCAGCAATTCTTCATGTCCAAAAATAACAGGTTATGAGCTCTGTTGCATTGGCAGTGGAAAAGCTAAGAGCCAATGGTAACAATATCAAACTTCTTGTCCTCCATACGGTCACCAATCAACGTCACGTTGCCACCGGTTCTTGTAGTTTTACCAATTCATCATTTATCAATGGAGAAATCCAATCAAAACTTGCTTTGGCCTTTATGAAGAGTGCTAGTGTCGTCGGATCTTGGACTGCGTCCCCCCATGATTTTGATTTTTTGGCCTCTCTATCCTTGTGTGCAAAGTGAATGGAATTCCCCTGTATAGTTTATCATTTGATAAAAAATCCTACAGAACTCTGTATGAATTGACCATGCAATCCCTAGATCATAACTCACAACTATTTTAAAATGTAATAACCAATTTAATGTTTTCAAAAAATCATGATGTAATTGTTTTGGACTTGTCTGGCGCTTAAGATTTGATTATAGTACGAACGGAGAATGTACGTTTAAAGTGCACATTTACCAATGCTTTGACTGAAAGGATCACACTAATATCGTTGAGTCAGTTTGAAACTTATTTAGAAATCACCCCGACGGCAGTGTTTTACTAGATCTTGCACCAAGAACACAAGTCAAATAATCAGTATATTTAGTATGGATCTATACACGTCACAATTTAAGTCCTATTGTATACCATCGGACATCATTGAAAAAATTACACATGTTAGCAATACCCTAATCATTGTTAATGACAGTCCGTCATATTTGAAGACAGGTCTTTGGCTATGGATCTTTCAAACTTCGAAGAATATACAATTTTTTGATCCTCTTGGCCTATCATATAAATTGTACGCCCCACACATCAAGAACTTTATTGAAAGCAGTTGGAAAACTTTTATTCAAAATCGAAGGAGAGTAAAGGATTTAAAGACTAAGATCTGTGGCTTTCATGCATTACTCTTTTTCATGTTCAGATGTTGTAGCTATACCTACAAGCAGTTTCTCAGCATTTACGTTGACTTTACTCGTCTGAACGACTTCCTAGTGAAAAATATACTTTCAAACGTGTTTAATATTGATTTTAGTGCCCTAAGAATAAAATGTTCTAAAAATGTATGTAAAATTGTTTATTAATAAAAATAATGTATATACATAATCAAAACAACTTTTCTGCTCTTTAGATTTTTTCTTCTACTACGTATAGGTATCTGTCAAGAACAACTAATGAAGGTAGATAATCTGAATTCACTGCATACTGATCCTGATGTACTGCAACGTCAGGGTCACATTTTCTACAGTATAATGTAACTTCACTCTTATCATGTCTCTTTGTATAGTCAATGATACTAATTTCATTCATATTGTAAAATTCACGTGTTTCAAATTGCTTATTTGAAGCAATGTCACATACAGTGTTTTCAAGTGGTTGATCACATTCTTTAACAGCCAAATAACAATCAATAGGCTTATAATCATAGTAGCCTTTGTCTTCACAACGATGATGCAGAAACCAAAATCTTTTGTTATTCCAACAGTTGAATCTTAAACCTGGCTCCTCCTCCCAATGCAACTTAATGCCAAGACGATACCAGTCTCTTAGTTATAAGCTAAAATCACGTTTAGGACTCTTTCCAATCATACCAGGATATGTATTCTCCCACTGATTACATTTATCGTAATGAAAATCAGAGCATAGGTGTCCTCTAGGGTGAGAGTCACACATCTCTTCAAGACAGGAATTACAACCTTTAATTTGTAAGGCTTATCCTCTATGCTATTTGAACGGGTTCCATAATCTGTACTTTTCACCGTATTCGTCAATCATTGTACTATTCTCACATGATGACCAGTTGCCCAGTGAATACATGCATACTGGACATGGTTAGAACATTTTTTCATTTGTCGACACTCTCACCGCCAAAATGAAACTGAGCTATGATCAACAAATTGAGTGAGAGAAAGAGAGTAGTAAATCCTGTTTGAACATCTTTCTCGTGAAAAATCATAGTCTCAAATTTTTAAGGTAGTGTGTTCAAAAGCAAATCCACAATATCATTTTGTCTTGTTTTGATTAATAGCTCAATAAATTGTGTAAATGCGTTTGGACCACGACGTAAAAGCTTCATACAATAGTCTAATGACGGAGAATCAGTTTTCATTATATCGACAAGTATTCTCTGAGAAAATATCTTCCTTTGAAGATATAACTCCAGAAAATCATCATGTAGAATCAAACATTCTTCCATAAACACAATATTCCGTATAATTTTCTCTTTCTCAAATCCATCCATTTTTTACAGTCCTAACACCCTCACAAGCAACTTCAGACTAACCAGGATTATTTTTCTACTTTAAGAATATACTCTAACCTACTACAAAAAATATCTTCGATTTCAAAATAATTTCATTAAATATAATTACAATAATAGCAATAATCACTGATACAGCTTATTTTCCTCAATATATATCACTAGTTCGTTTAAAGCAGCTTAAAGTCTATTATTGTACACTATATCTAGTTTAGCGGCAAAACATAACTGCTTCTACAATCTAAATTCGCTCAATGATATCACATATCTTGCATAAATATCGTCCCATTCAAGGCTTAGTTGAGATCCTTGTGTGATTTCCACTGCTATGTTTTGTACTCTCGTCATTGTATCATTGCTGCTACCTGCTCCACCACCAAGCTCCAATAGTGCAAACATAGTCCTCATTTTCTATGCTAACATCTTGTCAAATAATAGAGTGTAAAAAATAAACTGTTCTCTCTCTGAAGTCAATTCTCTTACTAATATTAGCTACTATGAAAATCACTCCTTATATTGAATTTGGTTGCTATGGATTGGTTGCTGTGGTATCATAGCTACTATAATCGACTCAACATATATTGAGTACGCTCTGTATCAATTGTCTCTGTTTGGCCCAGAAATGGGTGTAGCTGCAGGAACCTGTCTGGTCGCTTTATATAATCTAGCTCTGAATATCTAGTTTCAAATATAACAGGTCTAGTCACTTTATATGATTTCACTCTGAATGTCTAGTTCCAAATGTAACGTGTTTGCTTGCTTTATACGATTTCACCCTGGATCAGCACCTAGGTTACTACTGACATTCCAAATGATTAGCTCTAGACACAACGCGCTTACAAAGGCTAAGAAAAATAGTTTAGAATCGGCTAAAATCAAAATTAAAGAATAAATTAAGTGTAAAAAATTAGAATTATAAAAATAACACGTTGTTAGACCTCGGAAAAAAAATACATAAAAATCATTTAATCACAGAAAATAAATCAGGATATTACAGTTTTTATCAACAAGATGTGTATGAAAAATGTGAAAAAATGAGACTAAGGAGCAGTAAAAGAAAGTTGAATAGCATAAGTACTCCCAGAATCAAGAAAGGCCAAAAAAGATAAAATAAACAGAGTACAATGAAAAAATCATAATCCAAAGAAAAAAGAAAGTAGGAATAGCAAAAACAAAAAAAATTTGTCTGTCAGGCCAATACAATAAAATTCTTCTTTACCTTTGGCATCTATTCTCAATATATTAGCCCTAAAATGGTATGTATTTCCGTTATAAAGATAAACATGGGGTCTGAAAATTAAAAATATTATGAGTCAGCCTCTTTACTAAGCTACTATTATACCCATATTCCTCCAATTCCGAAGCCCCTGCTACCCCTTTTGTAAAAAAAAACTGTATCTGAATATCCGAATATCTGATTGTCCAAGTATTCAAGCATGCGACTGCCCAAAGTTTTTAATTTACCTTAGATAAGTTTACAAATGTATTATTTATAAATGATAATTTCATTATTTTCATATATGAAAACGTAGTTAAGCTGTTGCGTAATAACAAATCGGCTTTCGATTATCTAGCCACGGAATAAGAAGAGAAAAATTGTTTTATTTTATTTGCCAAGTTGAATTACAAAGAAGTGTGAACTCTATTTCATAGACTTTTATTAAAATTAATTACAAAGCTTGTGATGATATTTTATAACGATTTGTAAATAAAGCAAAAAAAAAAAATATGTAATTTATACCTAAGGATTAGGAACGGAATTTCCCTATCCAGCAATTGCAATTTCTTTTTGTAGCTATTTTTAGCGGTCGTGGGAAGGGGTTGATATGACTTTACCCTATCTCAGCATTATTTTTTTCTTTTTCAAGCTGTTTTTTGCGGTCGTAGACAGGTTTTCAATAATTAGGGGTAGATATGGGAATAGGAGGCGCAGGGGGAAAAGAATTGTCATGTATAGTGGAATAACTTGTAAATCGTAACGATTCTGTTTTGTTCATTATACTTTGTTCATATTAGCATTTTTTTTTAGACCGAAGGCATGTTATGACAGTCCATCTTTACGGGTGCTGGTCCTTTTTGCTCCTTTTGGGAGTACACACCCTATACTACTTTTTTTTATTCCTCATTAACCCTTTTTGTTTTTGGCAAAGTTCATGCAAACACATATTGATAAAGATATTTATTTTATTAATTTTGAAAACTTCTGTTCTTTCTTTGAGCTTTCCACACCTACAGCACCCTTAGCTTAAATTTTTTTTAAACTGCTTTGTTTTTGTGGGGAGGGGCTCTGGGAACACTGTCAGCTTAATGTTTTTTTTCTTATAGATATTTTTTTAATCCATGCTTTCTGTAGAAGAATTTAATCTTTCTACGTAATTAGGCTACTATTACTAGACCTGCCGGGGCTCTTTCTCCCCAAGTCTTTTCTAATGGCACTGGCCTGTCTGGGGGTTAAATGTGATTATAATTTGGAGCCTTTTCTCTGGTCTATTTTAAGGGTGGTGACCTATCTTGCTTTTGGGAGTACAGACTCTAATCAACTTTCTTTTACTGGTCAGTAACCTTTGTTTTTACATTTTTTCGTGTACTTTTTATTAATACAAGATCTTTATTTTACTAATTTCGATCAAGTTCTGTCTTCCTGTGAGCCTTCCACACCTAAAGGGGTTCTTTCTACACTTAGAGAGTCCTCTCTATATTTCAGGGTGGCTTTTTTGGGTTGGGGGATCCCGTATCTGTACTCTATTTCAGGAGCTTTTGGACCACTCATCCTATTTGGCAATCTTTAATTCACGCTTTTTGGTTTATATTTTTCCGTTGATAACTTTATAATGCCTATTTTCATTTATTAAGTTTTAACTGCTTATTGAATGGGCTTAAACAGAGAATAAGTTGAAGTGTCTTTGACTCTTCGGCTGTGGCTTGGGACCCTAACACTTTTAAGGATTGAGGGTTTTGACCTGCTTTCAATTTTCTTCAATATAAGCCTTTTTCATATTTTTTAAAACTTTTTTGAACTTAGATTAAGTGTTTTTGTTATTAAAGTTATAGTTTTATAGTTTAAGCTGTAAAAATTTAGTTTTAATGTTTTAGTTCTAAATTTCAGCTTTAAAGTCTAGTTTTATGGTTACTTTTAAACTTTAGTTTTAAAGTAGCCAATTTCAAGGTTTTATGCTGAAGTTTTATTTTTCCAGTTTTAAATGTTTAGTTTTAAATATTTACTATTACGTTGATTATTTTCAGTTTTTCAAAATTAGATCATTTTGTTGGGCAGTATGCCAAAGCATTGACATTTTTGGAATTTATGACCCTGATCTTTCCACACTTACAGTAGCCTTCCCTCTGCTCCAGTGTGTTACCAACACCTCAAAACAAAATGTACCACCAATAGCATGAAAAATGTACCAAAGACAAAAAAAATGTACCGTATCCAAAAATTTTTCCGCGTGTTACGCTTCGCGTAACACGCGGATCGTCGGTGACGTAAAGTACTATCTATGAAAATTTTGCATAAGACATTTTCATTCACTTTCTTTCTCCATTCCTTTGTTTTTCTTTCTCTTCTAATACAGTACATTATTCCTGACAGTGGTTGAAGAAATTGTTTGGAGTAACACATGTTACAACAGATACATTTTACTACAGGCGTCGAAATATAAGTCGTTGTTTTTCGGCCATATACGAAGATTTATTAACTTTACAAACTTCTTCAAACTCAAAACGAGCAGAAACTAACATGAATAGTTTCCGCTCAAAAGAACAGGGAAGGCATAAGGGTTTTGAGTTTTCAAACTAAAAATCTCCATGCCTTCCCAAGGCCAGAACATAATTTGCACTTTACTGAAAAAATATATTTTGTTTTACTTTAATAACTTTAATAAATCAAATAATATTAACATTTTGATTACTAAATATCTGTATATGTATACTAAACTGACAATGCACATTCATTTGTTTTTTTTTCAGTAAAGTGTAAATTATGTTCTGGCCTTGGGAAGGCATAGGAGTTTTGAACCCTACTCATGTTAATTTCTGCTCGCTTTGAGTGTGACCCGGTTATTTATTGTAATTTCTGTTCGTTTTGGGTTTCATTTATTTATCGATGCTGATTTGATTTTATTTTTGCTCATTTTTGGTTAAATGGAGTTCTTTACTTTTCTTTGAAAAACTTATTTTGTGGAAAAGTTTTTTTAATTAATTTCTGTTCGTTTTATATTGACATAGTCTTTTCAGGGAAAAAGAAAATAATGGTTTAAATTTTTTCGTTTTTTAAAACTTTATAGTTTGGCCTGCTATTTGTGAGCTGGAGAAAAATTTTCAGCAATTTTTAACAACATACACCCTTTTAAAAATCTGGACACAAACAGTAGTGTTTAATTTAGTTTTATACCTCCTCTAGTTAACCTGAAATAGAAAACTTGATACCATTCGCAAAAAAAAATATGTTTACTTTCTTTGATAGCTCGGATAAACTTACGCTACTTTGATTTGGTTGAAGTTTAAGAGCAGGAGTAGCCCCAAAAGTTTGAACATATTACCCTCAGTCGTTCTTGGGATACTGCTGAGATCCCTTATTGGGAATTAGCATTCTCACAGTGCATTTTGATTTAATCTTAAGGGAACATTTAGTTTTTAAACATAATGGGCAAATGGGAGGGTGGGAGTGAAAGTAGTTGTCCTATAATCACTTTCGACTATTAAAAAGGCAAAATTTAAATCATTTTGATTTAATTTTAGGGCAAAATTTTGTTTTTATACATAAGGGGCAAATGGGAGGGGGGGCGTGGGAGGAGGATTATTTGCCCTCCAATCACTTTTAACATCTGATAAGACTGAAGTAGTAGCATGCACAAAAAAGAAAAAATGGTAAGCTCCCTTTGCTCTAAGAAAATATGATCATCCATTATTCCTGAGAAAGCGGGTAAAATACCTAGGGGTCATAATCGATCACGAACTGAGCTGGAAAGCTCATTGTCTTGAAAAGGCACGGATATTCACAGTTTCCCTAATTTAATGTTAACGAATTGTGGGTAGGAACTGGACCAAGACTCCCAACAAGATCTCGTATTTTTATAAGACGGTCATTGGACGGATTCTGTCACATGGAATAGTGGTTTGGGTCAATTCTACTTGAGTTCTGTGCTATAGCCCCTTGATAACGATACAAAAGCTATCATGCCTAATGATTACATCAGAATATCATATAGCTACAACATCCTCCATGAAGCATATTTTGGGATCTATAACCGTAGAAATTTTTCTAGAGGAGAAGCAGTGGAAAGTGCTGTCAGATTGCAAATAAACGACCAATGGACCCAAAGACAGAAGATGCAAATTGGGGAACGCAAAGACAATATTGGCATATGCTGCTCATTCCTACGGTGCGAGGAGCTGTAGATCCCTCAAGATAACACTATCCTAAAAATTATATCAGAGATACAAATCAAAAATTGTCATGAAGGACAGAAAGGAAGTCTAGCAGGTAATAGAACTGCTGCACCAAAGTAACGCGATAACATGTTAAACGGACGGTTCACCCTTTGATGGAAAATTGGGGACAGGAGTAATATTATCTCAGAACCCTCCAATTGTGGACAAGCAGGAAATCAGAGGCAATTCCAAATCATCATGAAGAACAGAAAGGAAGTCGAGCAGGAAATAGAACAGCTCCCCCAAAGTAATGCGATATAGAACTGCTACACCAAAGTAACACAATAACATGTCAAATGGACGGTTCACCCTTTGATGGAAAATTGGGGACAGGAGTAATAATATATCAGAACACTCCAGGTGTGGACAAACAGGATTTCAGTTATCACCTGGGAAAATTTGCTACAGTTTTTCAGGCTGAAATATTCGGAATAGAACGGGCAGCTGGACAATTCTTGGAACCTGGAAGTACCAAAAAAATATATGAACCTTTATTGACAAGCAAGTATGCCTAAAAGCTCTTCAGAACGTAAAGAGCCGGCAGAATAAAGAATTGGGAGGCTAAGAGGCCCTAAATAGCTTGGTATCCAAAGAAACCTAAGTTATATCTACGTGGGTGCAGTGGCACTCTGGAATAAAAAGTAATGAGATAGCAGACGAAACAGCTAAGCCTGGAACATAACTGAAATATTATGTCCCATAACCTTACTTTCAAATTTCTCAGTGTCACTTGAAAAGGGCACTGAGGGGTTGGAGCAATGAGAGAGCGGAACAAAATTGTTATAAGAAGGTGGAATGTAAGGAAACAGAGGAATTACTCCCCAAGTTTATCCCCACTCTTATTAAACATTTCTTACGATTGAAAAGGTTCGGGATGATAATAGTTATAGAAGTCAAAACAGGAATTCGAAAATTCGGGAAACATATTTTCTCAATAGGGAGGGGCGAAGCCTCATAAAACCAAAAATACAAGATTGCCACTGTGGAAATAAGAATAAATCTAATTAAATAATGTCCAGAGAGAATTTAACACCGACTTGAGATATTTCATTATGTTTTTGTTAAGCTGGAGGAAATAGTAAACGAAAAAGAAGTCAGACAGATGGTGCGGTATGTGGTAATGGTTGGAAGACCAAGAACATCATTGGTCCCCCAACCACAAATAGAGCATAGTTTTTGCGGTGTAAAGGCAATGGGCCTTGAATACCTGAGCCTCGACCCGCTACTAGAGGGTCCACCACTCCTCCTAGTAATAACAACAATAATAATAAGTATTGTAGTTCTAATTATAAAGTTGAAGTGTGACCAATTGATTTTTTAATAGACTTTTAATTTTAATCATTTTTTTGTTTTAGTTTGATGTTATCAGTTTTACACTTAAGTTTTAATACTTTAATTTTAAAGTTTCAATTTTAAAGTTTTAGCTTAAAGGTTTTAGAGTCAAAGTTTTAGTGTTAATGTCATTGTTTTGAAATTTAGTATCTAAGTTATACATTCAAAGCTTTTATGTTAAAGTCTTATTTTCTTCTTCAAAAAAATTCTCGAATTTTGAGTTTTGAACTCCTTTGTCTTGATTATTTTGATTTTTTCCCCAATGTTTTATTGCTTTGTTAAGGGACATACAAACGGATTTACTTTTCTGGAACCTAGTTTATACGACTTCGTCTAAAGGGGCTTATCATTATAGGGTTCAAGGGAGTGACCCTACTTTCCAACTTTCCTTAATTTAACCCTTTTCATATTTTAATTTTTTTTTATTGAACGGACTTAAATAATGTGTGTCTGTCTTAGGGCACTAACCCTTTTAGTTTTTAAGCGCTGGAAACGCACAAGCAATTTTTTTCAAAAGTTGAAGGCAGGTGAACAGGATTTTCAAGTCAAAGACACATAAAAGGGTTTTTTAATCAGAGACATTAAATTAGGCTTACTACTTTTAAAATATAAAAGCATAGGTTTACCACACTTAAGTTAGGTAATTTTAAATTAAGTCTCTGTTAAGGCTTCTTCCCTAGCTACAAACAGAGACAATTTGCCCCCTTTGGCTCTTATTCCTAACTCTCCTTTCCCTCAGTATAACAAAACCCTCCTAAGATTCAGTGTGGGTACGCCATGTGACGAGTAGCCCCTGTAAATGAGATGTAGTAGCCATACAGGGGGGGGATAGGAAACCTCTGAAAGGCTTCTTTAAGCCACTACCAGGCTACCTACTCGTTGTTTTTGGAATAATGGAGTATTTCAAATTTTGAGCCTATTACTTAAATATTAGTAGCGGTATTTGCTATTAGTAATCAGAAGGTAGTTTAAATCCTTATTTCTATCTCCTTCCCCCCTACTCTCTATCTTTGTCTATTAGAGTTTGGTCATTTGGTTAATTTGTATAATATAAAAGATTTATGAGTAATTTGTACAAATTGTACATACTCTTCTTATCCTCTGCTATGGGAAACCACACATTTGTTGTGTTAAATTGTATAATATAGTTAGATTAGTGAGTGTTTTTACTAACTTTGTGTACTCTTTTTATCTTCTACCATCGTCAACCACACATATTTTCGTAGAACTAAGAGTCATAGTTTTTTTTTTGCACTTGTAATGCTGTCAAACCGATTGAAGAAAATGATAAATATTTTATAACAATTAAGTTTTATTTTAATTTTCTTCTAATCTTTGCAGTAACTTATTTTGTTCTATCTTTGAAACGTTAAGTGCGATTTACGTTCGTATGAATGAGGTGTTGTTATTATTCTCAGTGAACATAGAAATGTTGGCCTCAGGCGGCTTTGTGCCGCCTTAAATCTTCATTTCTATCTCCCTCCCCCCTCCTCTCTATCTCTGTCTATTAGAGTTTGGTCATTTGGTTAAATTGTATAATATGAAGGATTTATGAGTAGTTTGTACAAATTGCACATACTCTTCTTAATCCTCTGCTATCGGAAACCACACATTTTTTCGTGTTAAATTGTACAGTATCGTTAGATTAGTGAGTGTTTTTACTAACTGTCTGTACTCTTTTTATCTTCTACCATCGTCAACCACACATATTTTCGTAGAACTAACAGTCATAGTTTTTTTTGCACTTATAATACTGTCAAACCAATTGAAGAAAATGATAAATATTTTATAACAATTAAGTTTCAATTAAGTTTTCTTTTAATTTGTTTATAATTTTTGCAGTAACTTATTTTGTTCTATCTTTGGAACGTTAAGTGCGATTTACGCTCGTATGAATGAGGTTTTGTTATTATTCCCAGTGAAACCCTGTTTGTACAAACAGCTTGTTGCTAGCTCTGCCAAGGGTCCGAATTTAAAAGTTATGGCGTGTAACATAACTCTTTTCATTCATTTAGGTTAATGTCGAGTTTTTATTTTGAATCACCTCTATTCCTTTTTTGAGCTTATTCCAAAAAAGATTGCAAGATTGCGACATCCTCAACACATGTAAACACCCCCCATTATATGATACCCAAAGAAATATTGAAGAAACACGTCTTAAAGAAAAATGTTATAAAAAATGTTTTGAAATGTCTTTAAAAATGTCTTGAACAAAAATATATTAAAAAAACAATTGTCAGACGAATTTGAACGGTTAAGAATACAATTTATTTCTCTTTCTCTGAGAACCTTGCATTAAATCAATTGAATTACATAATCTAAAATGGGCATATCAATTTTGAAAAGCTCTCTAGCTTTTAAATAATTGAATCAGTGTGCCAATTAGAGGGGGGGGGGGGGAACAACCTCTAGATTGTTTTTAAGCCAACCTCTAAACATATTGGATTATTGTTGGACATTACAACAAAATACGAGTATCCTGGATACAGACGAAAATCATAAATTGACACTGACATTAACATTGTAACATGGGGAAACATAAGCAACTTGTATTAATTACGACCCCTGTCCCAGGAATTGTGGGGATTATCTTATCCCCAGAGGAACATTTATTGATGATTTCGACGAATTTTTAAGAAAATAACTGTATCAAAACTTCGATCGAATGTCTTATGGTGTTGCGGGGTGCTGATAATAAAGAAGGGCGTAAGGAGGTAAATATAAAAACTTCTTGGGAGGGTTTAAAGAGGTAGATTTTGAATATATTGGGGTGGAGGAGGAGAGTACATAGAAATGTTGGCCTCAGGTGGCATTGTCCTGAGCATTAAAGGACACATTGAGTGCTATATTCACCTTCTAGCTAACAAACTAATTGATAAAGTCAAAGTTTAATTAAGTACTATGTTTCTCTCTTTTGTTTGTGGAATAAACTGAAAAATAAACATGATAAAAATAAATGTTTTTGTTACTATTTTCTATTTTTTATTCTTTGTTCTTCTAATACTAATTACAGAGAAGGAATTTTTTCCTTTTTTAATATAGGGTCATCTCAGAATCGGAAAATGTTTATTGGCGATGGGCAATGTGGTCGCTGCAAAAAGCGCTTTTGACAAAGCAAAAGAGCTAGAACCTTTAAACACTACTATTGATGCTCAGATGAGAACAATTGATAGCCTCAATGAAATAGATAAAGATCTTAATAGAGCTGTTGCAGTTCAAGACTATAAAAACACCTTGTATTGGTCTGAAAGAGCCTTGGAAATTGCTGGGTTTTGCCGAAGGTATAGAGTGAAGAAAGCTGAGTCGTTGATGCACCTTGGACGATATCAGGAGGCTGAGGAAATTGTTATGTAAGTTATCTCGTATTTGATTGTAATTTCCCAATATTCACAAAGTGAAATAAATGAGGCAATAGTGATTCATAGTGTTATGACATATGTATTTTCTATCAGTTGAGTGCTCGTTGAGTATACATGACACATTAGTCAATGAGGAACGTCCAATCTCTTTTTTCTGTTCGTATTTCCCTTTATAGAGTAATTCTCTGTCCCCACAATACTTCGTAATGCTTCTGAATATGTAGAGTTATCCTCTATCCCCACTGTACTTCGTGAAACAGCGGGCTGTCTTCAGCCTCCACTCTCTTTTGAACCTCCACTCTCATATTTTCCGACGGAAAATTGAGTCACAGGTTTAATCACTATTTAATAAGTATTTTATAGCCATTTTGACTGTATAGAAGGTTCACTCATTTATTAATAAGTAGTCAATGTCCGTTTTTTTATATCCATAAGTTCTACTCTTTTTTTCATAAGGCTATACTGTCAGACACTTTACTTCCCATCACTCTCGCTTTGGATTCATAGCGCTGGTGACTCTTTGTATCCGGTGTATCCGGTGATACTTGCCACTTTTGTAATTTTTTTGCGCTTGGAAGAGTCATCAAGCCAGTGTTTTCTGGTATGCAAACAATGTTTGCTGGCCTTTTAAGCTCATTAGGCCGCGAGGAAAATTAGATTTTTCTCGTCAGATCTTTGTTTTACCAAATTTCCACAATAGTCAGACCATTTCTAAGCATGCTATTTTCAAACCTATGAAAAGATCTTTTGAATGAAGATTTACATAAAATACAATATAACCCCAATAGTTTCTTAATAAAAGACTAACCATTATTCAAAGAGGGACAATCAATTTAAGAAATGACATCTTTTTACTTTTAAAGTAATGTTGGGAGTGAAGAAAGATGTGTACTCTAGCTTGAAAATTTAAGTTTATGACTTTTGTTATCAGAGAACTTGATTTAATAAGGCCTTACTTAATAAAGCCTAATAATTAAGCCTAAGGCCATACAGAATTGATACGAGGTACAACAAAGCCTTTTCAAAAGTATTGATTGGTGTTGGGGTATACATAAAGTCGAAAAGTAATGTTGGGAATAAAACAAGATTTGTGCTACAACTTAAAAAAACTGATTTAGTAATATTAAGAAAAGAATTTGTTGCAAATTGGTAATAAAGCCTTTTGAAAAGTATATCCTGGTGTTGGAGTATACGTGAAACCAAAAAGGAATGTTGGGAGTGAAAAAATATATTTACTTCTACTGGAGAAAAGGTATAGGAGGAATTATTAATATAGAAATTGTTCTAGATTGATATAATAAAGCCTTTTAAAAAGTAGAGATTGGGGTTGGGGTACATATAAAGTCAAAAATTAATGCTGGTGTAAAAGATGTACTACAACTTGAAAAAACTGGCTTGGGAGGAAAATTAACAAAAGAAATTTATCTGAACTGATATGACAAAGTGTTTTGAAAAGTATTGCTTGATGTTGGGGTAAATATAAAGTCAAAAGGTAAAGTTTGGACTGAAAAAAAAAATTGTAGTCTGATGTGAAAATAGGGGTTAAGAGAAATATTAAGAAGAGAGCTCTCTCTAAATGAATATAATAAAGCCTTTTGAACAGTATTGCTTGATGTTGGGGTATGCATAAAGTTAAAAAGTGATGTTGGGAGTGAAAAAATATGGGCACTCTAATTTGAAAAAAAAAACCTGGTTAACGAGGAGTATTAAGAAATAATTTATTCTAAATTTATGTAATGAAATGTTTAGAAAAGCATTGCTTGGTGTTGGGCTTTGCATTAAGTCGAACAATAAAGTTAGGAGTGAAAAAAGAAGTTTACTCCAACCTGAAAAAAAGGGATATAGGAGGAAAATTAAGAAAAGAACTTGTCTTGAAATGATATGACAAAACCTTATGAAAAGTATTGCTTGGTGTTGAGGTATACATAAATAAAAAAATAATGAAAAAAGATGTGCACTCCAACTTTTAAAAAGGGGTTTGGGAGAAGTATTATGAAAAGAACTTGTTTAGAATTCGTTTTTTCTCAAATCTATACATTTTTTTTTCTTAACATTCACACTATCAATTATAATATAAAATAACCCACAGAAAAAATAATTATTTCTATTTTTGAGCATATTCTCATCATCTATTGGTTCTCTAAGGGGAGGAGTAAATGACTAGCTAAAAATATCTAAACGAAAAAAAAATCATTATAAAACATTTTTAGTGTCAAAAATGTAATAATAAAATAATACATTTTCCCTCTTTTTTCTCAAGATGTCCCATTCCATTGCCTTCAATGTGCTTCATGAATGCATTCAATGCTAGTTGTTGTCTGGATATATTCATAAAGTTCACTTTAGCTGCAAAGTTTAATTGTTCTTAAAAGTTAAATTTACTCAAAGATATAACATATCTACCAAGCAAATAATCCCACTCAAATTTTAACCAATAACCTTTTGTAATATCCACTGCTACGTTGGGGACTCTTGTCTTCATATCATAATTTTCATCTCCTTCAAGTTGCAAGAGTGTAGAACCACTGTTTTTAATAATAGAAGGTTTTTTGAACTTTAATCAGTGTAAGCTACTCAAATGGCTTTGTGTAATTGTGATACTTCCTCTATATCAAGTTTTTTATATCTACACTCAATTCCAGATTAATAGCGTCATTGTCTAAAATCAA
>NW_028300811.1:454709-472464 GCF_049724085.1 Artemia sp. Qi Xiang Cuo
ACTGGGAAAAAATATTCAAACTACATATTAACCCTTTGCAGGTTACAGAGCTAGGCCTAGACAAAAACAAAGAAGAATTACTGCTCATACGAATGCTTACACGATGACAGCCGATCTCCACATCACCAAACACCAACAACAAGTCATGCTTTATCATTGACAAAAAGAACCACCGCTAAAACAAACCAAAAAAAATAAATAAAAAAGAAACTAAAAAATGTAATAAATAAATCAACCATCCATTCTTTTCCAACAGAGTTTATTTTTAGGTGCTTTTTAAAAGAACCAAGGGTACGAAAATTCCAAACCCCAACAGGAATAGAGTTCCAGGCATGCCCCACAACAACGGTAAGACCAAAGTCTGAACGCACTAAGGGGGTGGAAGGAACCAGTACATCCTCCCGATTTCGAACTATGTATGGGTTGACTTCATTCACTTGTTGAAACATGCCAGAAAAACATTCTGGGAGATCTCCGTGGAAATAAAGGAATGTAATTGAACACAGCAAAAACCTATAGATATCCTTCAGCTGTAAGAGCTGGACAGGAGTAGAAGTGGTGGACTGGAGGACTTTTGCTACTTTTAGCTGCAGATTACGAATGGGGGAAATTAAAGATGGAAAAGTGGACATACAAGCAGATGAACAATAGTATAGATAAGGATTAATAAGATAGAAATGAAAAACACAGAGAATAGAAAAGGGAAAAATTTGTTTGAGTTTTCTTATGATTCCCAGTCCTCTTGAAACCTTGGTTCTTCTTATCTGAATATGCTGCTTGAATGTTAGATTTTCATCCAGAAGAAGTACGAGGAATCACACAAATTGATCAGTGGGCCGGCATATAGGACCTCTTAAAGTAAAAAGCTCCATTAGTGTAGGACAGCTCTTACCTATACGAGAAAAAATAAGTAGGTGTAACTTTTTTTTATATTCATAATTAATCAATTACTATCAAACCAATGATAGACTTTCTCAGCCATCGTTTGTAACTTTAGTGTAAGGAATTGTTCATCTGTAGCCAATGTACCTAAGGTACCTTCATCAGCGAATGCGATTAATTCTTCAAGATTATTGAATGGGCCTATTGGTGCGATTTGGTAGTCATATTTATGGCATAATTCACAGCAGAGAATTGGTGTCGTGGCAGTAAAAAGCTGATGGGGGTCATTGATGCAAATGAGAAATAGTGAAGAACCAAGAATTGAGCCTCGATGCGATCCATAAGTAACTGGAACTTGAGCGACAGAACGCTTAGTTAGGTATGAAAAAAACCATGAGAGTTGCTCCCCACAATTTCCGTGATGAGACTGCTTACCGATAAGGAACTCGTGGGTCAGGCTGTCAAAAGCTTTCCTCACATCAAGGAAAATGGCTGATGGTATGAGACCAGAATCCAATGACTGCCGTATGAACTGAAGAAACCTATTGCACGCATGTTCCGTTGAATGTTTTGCGCAAAATCCAAATTTGACGTCGAAATAAAAATGTGACGTGGAAAAACTGTTTGACGTCGATATAACTTATTAGTCGGTTCAGCATTGGGTTTCTAAATATTTGAGAAAAGATGGATAGAAGAGAGACTGACCTGTAATTCCCTTGATCCTCACGGTCATCTTCATTAAAAAGAGATATCACTAGTGCCAACGTAAGTAGCTGAGGGAAAACTCCTAATTGGAATGACTTATTAACCAAATGACACAGTTTCTTTATAATTGATAGAGGAATGAACTTATTGACTTTTTAATGGCAGAAAAATTAATGAGCTTTGAAATTATTTTTCCAGTTTTAGTAAAATTATTCTGAATGGTTCGAGAAACATTGAATTAGACCATGGAGGACCAAGAATTGTTTCCAAGACTGAACTTTAGAAGGAGGAGGAACACCTTCCGTTGTTTTCCCCCACCTCAGCAAAAAAAAATCGTCAGCTGATTTCGAACTTGGGCTTCTTCTGTAATCAACTTCTCATCTATTTTCAAAGATTCGGGGCAACCAAGTGGTTTTGTCGATTTTCATATAGCCTCTATATCACATCCCATGTCTTCTTAATATTATTTCCAGAATCTAAAAGTCTCCTAGTAATATATACCACTTTAGCTTTGCGTGTCAGTGATTTTAGCGTATTTCCGTATAATTCAAATGTCTCTAGCTTTTCGCTGCTTGGTCTTTTCTTATACGCTTTCCAGAGGTATTGCTTTCTTTCTATTGACAATAATATTCCACTTGTTGTCCACGGGGCTATGAGTTTTAATCTTTTAGACCGATTAGTCGGAAGCTTTCGACAGTGTTCAAAAAACTTACTTTTGACATTACGATAAAACTGATTAAATATCCTATCATAATTTCCTAAATTAACTTCTTCAAATAGCACAAAATCCCATGAAATAGTATTCAAAGTTTCCTTGAGTGGGTCCTTCAGTGCTGGTGCATATCGAAATACTGATTTGTCGTGAATTATTTGTCGTTTGGTATTTTGGGAAGTGGCAGCAGGACTTCAATTGGAAAGTCATTGGACAAGCCGGGGATCAGCACTTTTTTTTTAATAGAATTGTTGAAAAAAAGTTATCAATTAAAATTGCTGATTGATTTGAAATCCGTGTCGGTAAATTTATGCAAGGAATTAGCCCAAATGAAATTACCAGTGACAAAAGCTCAGACGTTTGACTAGATGACATAACTTTTAAATCAATGTTGAAGTCACCAATTAGAATTATTTCTGATTTTTCAGCTGAAATTTTCAAAAGAACTTCTTCCAAAGTTTGAAAAAACTTTTGTAGATTCACTTGAAGATCTATTAATTTCACCAAATATTACCTTTTCACCAGTAGTAATTTTAATTTCTAAAAATAATGATTCGAAAACCTGTTCAAGGTTTGTATATAAATCATCTCTTTGGATAGCTGATAGACTGTTCAAAGTATAAAATCCAAGCCCCCCCCCCTTTTCGCCGTCTTTCGGTTCAAAAATATAGACGTATATCCTGGAATATCCATAAGCAGCTGATTGTCATTGCTCAAAAATGTTTTACAGAGGCCAATGACTGCAGAACGTGAATCCTTAAATATCAACTCAATAAGATGAAACGAAGAATTCAGTCCCTGTACGTTAAGATGCACAAACGGAAGGACCTCCCCCAACCGGGCTCCAGAACCCACAAATTCCAGCTCTTCCAAAAACACGCTATCAATTATATTGTTCAAAATTTTCCCCGTAATTTTTATTAGGATCTTGTCCTACCGGGTTGTTTATAATTTTATTAAATAAACAACTCTTCTAATTTTACACTTGTCTAAATTTTCAATTTTATTATTAGCGTTTGCTCTAGATGGACAATCAAAATCAAACTGGACAAACACTTACTAATACAGAGATCAGGCGGTAGTCGAGTTAACAATCGTGACGTGGATAAGCTCATCCAGGTGCAACCAATAGACAAAGGCACGAACTTGATTTTGTGGTACTCTTCTTTTAAACGGACTTTTTTATCTAGTTTATATGGAGTGTCAAACTGTGGACCCGACGAAAAACCCGTTTTTAGGGGATGATTCAAGACACCGCCGTAGAGAAATACAATGTATAGCATGGTTTTAATTGCGTATAAGATTTTAAGTGTTCTTTTTTGGGGTTTTTATTTTGGGGGATGGTACTTCGGTTAGATTAGGTTACATGTTTAATATATGCTGTGCTTCATATGCACATCACATTACCCCCCCCCCCCCCTTCCCCTAATGTGCAAATGTATAGCCCAAATTTTTTTCTAAAACTAATATATATTCATCCTATTTTATTTTATTTCATTACCATTAAACAAACTAGCACTATATAAAAGAGTCCGTTTACCATCGATGAACTTGACCCAGTTAGAACTTGCGGGGTTTTTCGTTTCCAAGCAAAGCTTACTGTCCCCCTGCATCACTTCGGTTTGCGATACTCTCTCAGCGGCTAATTTAGAGTTCTGTAGCTTATAAGCCAAACCCAAAAGTTCCCTCCGACGTTTCGCTAGCTCCGAAGGAAAGTCAGTGCTGATGCTTTTTACAGAGCCTCGTAGGTTAATAACAAATTGTAGGAGTTTTCCCAATGTCTTATCTTTCCTTGTGTTTTAGGTTCAAAACGAAATCAATAATAGGGTCAGCAGATGGGCGCGAGTTCGAGGAGGTGGGGCACTTGATCTTACTGCTAATACGATAAATATATGTAAACTGGACATCTTTGTAATTTGCCACTCCAATAGTAGAGTCCTAGGTTCCATTTCTACGACTTTATGTTCCTTCCCGTGCTATTCTACGACTTTATGTTCCTTCCCATGCTATTCTACGACTTTATGTTCCTTCCAATGCTATTTTAAGGGTTTATGTTCCCTCCCATGTTTTTTTAAGGGCTTATATTCCTTCCGATGCTATTTTAAGGGCTTATGTTCCCTCCCATGCTATTATAAGGGTTTATGTTCCCTCCCATGCTATTTTAAGGGCTTATGTTCCCTCCCATGCGATTCTAAGGGTTTATGTTCCCTTCCATGCTATTCTATAGCGCTATGTTCCTTGGTGTCTTTCCAGAGCATGTACTAGACGATGGAGAAAAAGGGTTAAAGTGATTAGCAATTACGAGCGGGGATTCCCCGCTTTTTTAAAAATCGAAAACTAGAGATTGTCAAATTGTGTATTTAGGAATAGCTTTGTAGGGAAAGCTGTCTATCACTCATGTGTTATCCAAAGTTCCATTTCTTTAGGATTTGCGAATTTGATCCTATTAAGGTGGAGAAAAAAAGAAAAGGGTTTAGCATTTGCGAATACTTCAATGTGTTGTCAATTTAAAATAGTTTAGAAATAAAAAAATTAACAAGAAATGGCTGAAAAGGGTTTTGGGGGGAGATGGGTTAATTGTGTACTGTATAATACACAAGTGACGTTTGGACAGTGTTGTCAACTGTTGCCTGATTCCGTGTGGTTTTTCTTTACTTAGTGCTCATTAAAAACGAATTTTTTTTGTTAAATAAGTAGTTCTTGTATCTTTTAAAAGAGCTTTACGGGGTTTGAGAGACTCTGTTGCCTGATTCCGCGTGGTTTTTCTTTACTTGGTGCTCATTAAAAACAATTTTTTTTTGTTAAATAAGTAGTTCTTGTATCTTTTAAAAGAGCTTTACGGGGTTTGAGAGACTCGGTTACCTGATTCCGTGTGGTTTTTCTTTACTTAGTGCACATTAAAAACAAATTCTTTTTTGTTAAATAAGTAGTTCTTGTATCTTTTAAAAGAGCTTTATGGGGTTTGAGAGACTCGGTTGACTGATTTCGTGTGGTTTTTCTTTACTTAGTGCGCATCGAAAACAAAATTTTTGTGTTAAATAAGTAGTTCTTGTATCTTTTAAAAGAGGTTTACGGGGTTTGAGAGACTCGGTTGCCTTAATCCGTGTGGTTTTTCTTTAATTACTGCTCATTAAAAACGAAATTTTTGTGTTAAATAAGTAGTTATTGTATCTTTTAAAAGAGCGTTACGGGGTTTGAGAGACTGTTGCTTGATTCCGTGTGGTTTTTCTTTACTTGGTGCGCAATAAAAACGAAATTTTTGTCTTAAATAAATAGTTCTTGTATCTTTTAAAAGAGCTTTACGGAGTTTGAGAGACTCGGTTGCCTGATTCCGTGTGGTTTTTCTTTACTTGGTGCCCATTAAAAACGAAATTTTTTTGTTAAATAAGTATTTTTTGTATATGTTAAAATAGATATACGTGGTTTGTGATTCTCTGTTTAATGAATACATGTTTTTTTTCTTTATTTAGTGCCCATTAAAAACGAAATTTTTGTCTTAAATAAGTAGGTATTTCATCTTGTAAAATAGATTATCGTAGATTGAGAGTCTTTGTTTCCCTTGTCCGTTTTTTTTTTCTGCAATTACCTCCCATGAAATACTTAATTTTTGTGTTAAATAAGTATATCTTGTATCTTTTAAAATAGCTTTAAGTGGCTTGAGAAACTTTGTTGCCTGATTCTGTGTAGTTTTTCTTTACTTGGTGCCCATTAAAAGCGAAGTTTTTGTATTAAATAAGTATTTCTTGTATCCGTTAAAAGAGCTTTAAGGGGTTTGAGAGACTCGGTTGCCTGATTCAGTGTGGTTTTTCTTTACTTGGTGCCAATTAAAAACGACATTTGTTTGTTAACGAAGGAGTTTTTGCATCTTTTATTACAGCTGGTCTGTGTTCGATATACTCGTTTGCATGATTCCGTGTAGTTTTTCTTTTACTTCGTACGAAATGATAACAATATTTTTGTCTTAAATTAGAATTTCTTTCACATTTTAAAAGAGCTTTGTCTCTCTATATCTCTTATCTCTATGTGTAAGTCGTCACTTTGAGTGTGTCGTCTGTGTGTTTGTGTCGTCTCTCTGTGTGTGTATGTGTGTTGTCTCTGTGTGGGTGTCGTCTCTGTGTGTGTGTCGTCTCTCTGTGTGTTGTCGTCTCTGTGTGTGTGTCGTCTCTGTCTCTGCGCATGTGTGTGTGTGTGTGCGTGTGTTGTCTCTGTTTGCGTGTTGTCTCTTTGCTTGTTGTCTTCGTGTGTGTGTCGTCTCTGTGCGTGTATTGTCTCTATGTGTGTTTTGTATCTGTGTGTGTGTCGTCTCTTTGTGTGTGTCGTCTCTAAGTGTGTTTGTCATTTCTGTGTGTGTCGTCTCTAAGTGTGTTTGTCGTTTCTGTGTGTGTCGTCTCTATGTGTGTATCGTCTCTGTGTGTGTGTGTCGTCTCTGTGTGTGTGTCATCTCTGTGTGTGTGTGTCGTCTCTGTATGCGTGCGTCGTCTCTGTGTATGTCTGTCATCTCTGTGTGTGTGTCGTCTGTGTGTGTGTGTCGTCTCTGTGTGAGTGTGTGTGTGTGTGTGTGTGTGTGTGTGTGTGTGTAATTGATTGTGTGATTGTTTGTGTGTCTGTGTTTGTGTGTGTTTATGTGTGTGACTGTGTGTGTATGTGTTTGTGTGTGTAAATATATGTGTATGTGTATGTGTGTGTGTGTTTGTGTGTATGTGTATGTTTGTGTGTGTGTGAACATTGATGCTCAAGGTAAAAGTTTGAATCAAACACTTTTAGGATATCGAATGTCCTTACTAAAAACTACTGCATTAAAAAAAATAAATTAAATTTATAATACAACTTAAATTACTTAATAAGATACGCCAGCACTCATAACCTATCTTTTTTAAATTATGCTAACAACATCGATTCTCAAGGTAAAATTTTGAATAAGAAACTTTTAGAATATCGAAAGTCCTTACTAAATTGATAATACGACCTAAATTATTTCATCAGATATGACAGCACTCATAAACGATCCTTTTGAAATTCTTCTAACAACATCGACTCTCAAGGTATAAAAGTTTGAATCAGACACTTTTAGGATATCGAGTATCCTTACTAAAAAAAACTACTCAATTAAAAAAAATAAATTAAATTTATCATACGACCTAAATTATTTCATCAGATACGCCAGCACTTATGAACGATCCTTTTCAAATTCTGCTAAAAACATCGATGCCCAAGGTAAAAGTTTGAATCAAACACTTAAGATGAAGAAATGTCTTCAAAGTCAAGGCTATAAGAAAAAAAGTTCTGGAAAAAAAGTTTGTAGTTTGTATTTTTGTCAGTTTGTAGTTTACGCACTAATATCAATATCAGTAACGATTCTATTTGAACTTTCTCCAAGTTCATCAAATTGATCTCTAAAGGGTTCATGATAAAAAAAAATAGTTTGGGGCAAGAAAAAAAAACTAAAATAATGTCGTGAAATCATTTTCAACACTCAGAGCAGGGGGACGTTGGGATTGAATCATAGAGAAGCATCGAATTTACTATTTTTTTTAAATGTGACTCAAAGATGTTTTATTCTTTTCACTGGCTTGAAGTTGCATACAAACGAGCCAGTCAGGTGTTACAATCCTTTTGTTTGCTCAAAATTCGACAAAGCAACGACGGTTTGGCTAGTTTTATTTTGCATGATATTTCTAAAGCCAATTAAGATGAAGAAATGTCTTCAAAGACAAGGCTATAAGAAAAAAAGTTCTGGATATTTTTGCCAGTTTGCAGTTTACGCACTTATATCAATATCAGTAACGATTCTATTTGAACTTTCTCCAAGTTGATCAAGTTGGTCTCTAAAGGGTTCACGATAAAAAAAAAAAATAGCGCACGCCATACTGAATGTGTTTTAAAAAACCAATCTAGTCGAAAACATGTTTGTTATCGTTAAGGATTTCAAAAGATGTATGAAAATTATGGAAAATATAATTATCTGATTCAAATCTGAAACCTTAGTCTATTTTCAGATCGAAAAATAAAACTATTTCTATAAAATCTGAGCTAATTACAGTTTTTGGCCGTAAACTCTAGTTTCTTGTAGGAAAATTATGGAAAATACAATGCAACCGAGTCTCTCAAACCCCGTAAAGCTCTTTGGACAGATACAAGAACTACTTATTTAACACAAAAATTTCGTTTTTAATGGGCACCAAGTAAAGAAAAACCACACGGAATCAGGCAACCGAGTCTCTCAAACCCCTTAAAGCTCTTTTAACAGATACAAGAACTACTTATTTAACACAAAAACTTCGTTTTTAATGAGCACTTAGTAAAGAAAAACTACACAGAATCAGGCGACTGAGTCTCTCAAACCCCTTCAAGCTGTTTTAAAAGATTTAAAAACTACTTATTTAACACAAAAATGTCGTTTTTAATGGGCACCAAGTAAAGATAAACCACACGGAGTCAGTCAACCGAGTCTCTCAAACCCCGTAAAGCTCTTTTAAAAGATACAAGAACTACTTATTTAACACAAAAATTTCATTTTTAATGGGCGCTAAGTAAAGAAAACCATACGGAATCAGGCAACAGCGTCTCTCAAACCCCGTAAAGCTCTTTTAACAGATACAAGAACTACTTATTTAACACAAAAATTTCGTTTTTAATGGGTACCAAGTAAAGAAAAACCACACGGAATCAGGCAACAGAGTCTCTCAAACCCCTTAAAGCTCTTTTAACACATACAAGAGCTACTTATTCAGCACAATTCTTCGTTTTTAATGGGCACCAAGTAAAGAAAAACCACACGGAATCAGTCAACTGAGTCTCTCAAACCCCTTAAAGATCTTTTAACAGATACAAGAACTACTTATTTAACACACAAACTTCGTTTTTAATGAGCACTTAGTAAAGAAAAACTACACAGAATCAGGCGACTGAGTCTCTCAAACCCCTTCAAGCTGTTTTAAAAGAATTAAAAACTACTTATTTAACACAAAAATGTCGTTTTTAATGGGCACCAAGTAAAGATAAACCACACGGAGTCAGTCAACCGAGTCTCTCAAACTCCGTAAAGCTCTTTTAAAAGATACAAGAACTACTTATTTAACACAAAAATTTCATTTTTAATGGGCGCTAAGTAAAGAAAAACCACACGGAATCAGTCAACCGAGTCTCTCAATCCCCGTAAAGATCTTTTAACAGATACAAAAACTACTTATTTAACACAAAAATTTCGTTTTTAATGGGTACCAAGTAAAGATAAACCATACGGAATCAGGCAACCGAGTCTCTCAAACCCCTTAAAGCTCTTTTAACAGATACAAGAACTACTTATTTAGCACAATTCTTCGTTTTTAATGGGCACCAGGTAAAGAAAAACCACACGGAATCTGGTAACCGAGTCTCTCAAGCCCAGTAAAGCTCTTTTAAAAGATACAAGAAATACTTATTTAACACAAAAATTTCGTTTTTAATGGGCACCAAGTAAAGAAAAACCACAAGGAATCAGGCAACCGAGTCTCTCAAACCCCGTAAAGCTCTTTTAAAAGATGCAAGAACTACTTATTTAACACAAATTTTTTTTTAATGGGCACCAAGTAAAGAAAAACCACACGGAATGAGGCAACCGAGTCTCTCAAACCCCGTAAAGCTCTTTTAAAAGATACAAGAACTAATTATTTAAGCCAAAAATTTCGTTTTTAATGGGCACCAAGTAAAGACAAAACAGACGGAATCAGGCAACAGAGTCTCTCAAACCTCGTAAAGCTCTTTTAAAAGATACAAGAACTACTTATTTAACACAGAAATTTTGTTTTAAATGGGCACCAAATAAAGAAAAACCACACGGAATCAGTCAACCGAGTCTCTCAAACCCCTTAAAGCTCTTTTAAAAGATACAAGAACTACTTATTTAACACAAAAATTTCGTTTTTAATGGGCACCAAGTAAAGAAAAACCACACGGAATAAGGCAACAGAGTCTCTCAAACCCCGTAAAGCTCTTTTAAAAGATACAATAACTACGTATTTAACACAAAAATTTCGTTTTTAATGGGCACTAAGTAAAGAAAAACCACACGGAATCAGGCAACCGAGTCTCTCAAACCCCGTAAAGCTTTTTTAAAAGATACAAGAACTACTTATTTAACACAAAAAATTCGTTTTTAATGTGAACCAAGTAAAGAAAAACCAAACAGAATTAGTCAACCGAGTCTCACAAACCCCGTAAACTACTTATTTAACAAAAAAAATTCGTTTTTAACGGGAACCAAGTAAATAAAAACCACACGAATCAGGCAACAGTTGACATCACTGTCCAAACATCATATGTGTATTATACAGTACACAATCATCCGATCTCCCCCGAAACGCTTTCCAGCCATTTCTTGGTAATTTTTTTTTATGTCTAAACTATTTTAAATTGACAACACATCGAAGTATTCGCAAAGGCTAAACCCTTTTTTTTTCTCCACCTTAATAGGATCAAATTCGCAAATCCTAAAGAAATGGAACTGTGGATAACACTTGAGTGATAGACAGCTTTCCCTACAAAACCATTCCTAAATACGCAATTTGACAATCTCTAGTTTTCGATTAAAAAAAACACATCGGGGAATCCCCACTCATAATTGCTAATAACTTTAACCCTTTTTCTCCATCGTCAAGTACATGCTCTGGAAAGACACCAAGGAACATAGCGCTATAGAATAGCATGGAAGGGAACATAAACAATTAGAATAGCATGGGAGAGAACATAAGCCCTTAAAATAGCATGGGAGGGAACATAAACCCTTATAATAGCATGGGAGGGAACATAAGCCCTTAAAATAGCATGAGAGGGAATGTAAACCCTTAGAATAACATGGGAGGGGACATAAACCCTTAAAATTAGCATGGTAAGGAACATAAAGTCGTGGTATAGCATCGGAAGGAACATAAAGTCGTAGAATAGCATGGGAAGGAACATAAAGTCGTAGAAATGGAACCTAGGACTCTACTTCCAATTCCTGAGATAAAATCTTTAGCTGATTCACTGATATTTTCATTATCCTTACTAGGAAATCCGTGTATCATCAAATTGCTTCGTTTACTGTATAATTCTGTACTCAAGCATTGATTTTTAACGAGCGTAAAGGCAGTTTTCAAACCATCATTTTCTGCCTTTAAAGTTGAATTTTCCTTTCAAAGATCTTCTATTAATTATTTTATGTCATCCATTCGCACGTCAAAGTACTTCTTGGTGATAGACATTGCTATGTGTAAATTTATCTCGCCTCTTTATGAACAGATTAAAATGCCTTTTCAAAGGGACTTACGGGCATGGGCCCCATTCTTCATAAAACCAAATAAGAGGGGCCAAATAAAACTTTTTTTTTAAATAAAAAAAAAGTTTTTTTAATTAACTTCTGTTCGTTTTATATTGACATAGTCTTTTCAGGGAAAAAGAAAATAACATTTCAAATCGTTTCGTTTTTTAAAACTTTATAGTTTAGCCTGCTATTGATATGCTGGAGAAAAATTTTCAGCAATTTTTAACAACATACACCCTTTTAAAAATCTGGACACAAATAGTAATGTTTAACTTAGTCTAATACCTTCTCTAGTTGACCTGAAATGGAAAACTTGATACCATTGGCAAAAAAATCTGTTTAATTTCTTTGATAGCTTGGATACGCTTACACTATTTTGATTTGGTTGAATTTTAAGAGCAGAAGTAGCCTCGAAAGTTTGAACATAATGCCCTCAGTCGTTCTTGGGATACTGCAGAGATGCCTTATTGGGAAGTAGCATTATCACAGTGCATATTGATTTAATCTTAAGGCAACATTTAGTTTTTAAACATAATGGGCCAATGGGAGGATGGGAGTGGAAGGGGAATTAGTTGCCCTCCAATCACTTTTGACTATTGAAAAGGGCATCAACCCTTTCTATTTTCAATCGAGTGAGCCCTTTTCAAAGTTCCCACGACAACTCCTTCGATACGAAATGCCCTGGTCTAAACAACAACAACAATAAAAATATTACTAATCACTTTCAACTATTAAAAAGGGCATTAGCCTTTGAATTTCCAATCGAACTAGCCTTTTTTGAAGTGTCTACACCAAAGCCTTCTATAAAAACCTTATATGTTCCCAGGTCATAACTTAAAACCCTTGCCCTGAGAGTTGTGGGGGAGTGTCCTTCTCAAAAACATATTTTCTTTCTGGAAGTCAACTAGCCTACGCTAAGCAATATGGCTATCTCAAAATTTTGATTGGATGTGTTTGGGTTTATGATGGACGTGGGGGGGGGGGGCTAGTTGCTCTACAATCAGTTTCAACTATCAAAAAGGGCACTAGCCCTTTGAATTTCCAATCAAATGAGCCTTTTTTAAAGTTTCTATGACAACACCTTCTTTAAAAACCTTATATACCCCAGGACATAACTTAAAACTCTTGCCATGATGGTTGTTGGGGAGTGTCCTCCTCAAAAAAATATTTTCTATCAGGAAATCAACTACGCTGAAGAAAATGGCTACATCAAAATTTTGATTGGATCTGTTTGGGAGAATGATGGGCGTGGGGAGGGGCTAGTTCCCCTCGAATCACTTTCGATTATTAAGAAGGGAACTAGCCCTATGAATTTCCAATCGAATGAGCCTGTTTTGAAGTTTTTACGACAACGCCTTCTTATAAATCCTTATATGCCCCCAGGGCATAACTTAAAACCCTTGCCATGAGGGTTGTGGGGGAGTGTCCTCTGGGGGAGTATCCTCCTAAAAAACTTATTTTGTATCTGGAAATCAACTAGCCTACGCTGAACAAAATGGCAAGGTCAAAATTCTGATTGGATGTGTTTGGGAGAATGACTGGCGTGGGGGGCTAGTTGCCCTCCAATCACTTTCAACTATTAAAAAGGGCACTAGCCCTTTGAATTCCCAAACGAATGACCCTGTTTTGAAGTCTCTACGACAACGTCTTCTATAAAAACCTTATATGCCCCCAGGGCATAACTTAAAACCTTTGCCCTGAGGTTTGGGGGGGAGTGTCCTCCTAAAAAATATATTTTCTATCTGTAAATCAACTACGCTGAACAAAGTGGCTATCTCAAAATTTTGATTGGATATGTTTGAGGGAATGATGGGCATGGGGGGTAGGTAGTTGCACTCCATTCCCTGTCGACTTTTAAAAAGGGCACTAGCCCTTTGAATTTCCAATCGAATGAGCCTTTTTTGAAGTTTCTACGACAACACCTTCTATACAAACCTTATGTGCCCCAGGGCATAACTTAAAACCCTTGCCCAGGAGGTTGTGGGGGAGTGTCCTCCTCAAAAATATATTTTCTATCTGGAAATTAACTACGCTGAACAAAATGGCTATCTCAAAATTTTGATTGGATGTGTTTGGGGAAATGATGGGTGTGGGGGGCTAGTTGCCCTCCAATCTCTTTCGACTACTAAAAAGGGCAAATGCCCTTTGAAGTTCCAATCGAATGAGCCTGTTTTGAAGTTTCTAAGACGTCTTTTATGAAAACCTTATATGCTCCCAGGGCAAAACTTAAAACCCTTGTCCCGAGGGTTGTGAGGGAGTGTCCTCCACAAAAAGATATTTTCTTCTGGAAATCAGCTGCACTGACAAAATGCCTATCTCAAAATTTCGATTGGATGTGTCTGGGGGAATGATGGGCGTGGGGGGGCATGTTGCCTTCCAATCACTTTTGACTATTAATAAGGGCACTAGTCCTTTGAAGTTCAAATCGAATGAGCATGTTTTGAAGTTTCTACGACAAAGCCTTCTTTAAAGGCCTTATATGCCCCAAGGGCATAACTTAAAACCCTTGTCCTTAGGGTTGTGGGGGAGTGTCCTCCTCAAAACCTATTTTCTATCTGGAAATCAACTACGTTGAACAAAATAGCCATCTCACAATTTTGATTGGATGTGTTTAGGGGAAAGATGGGCGTGGGGGGGATAGCTGTCCTCCAACCCTTTTGGACTATTAAAAAGGGCACTAGCCCTTTGAATTTCCAAACGAATGAGCCTTTTTTGAAGTTTCTACGACAATGCCTTCTATAAAAACCTTACATGTCCATAGGGCATAACTTAAAACCCTTGCCCTGGGGGTTGTGGGGGAATGTCCTCCCCCTAAAAAACATTTTTCTACCAGGAAATCAACTATGCTGAACAAAATGGCTATCTCACAATTTTGATTGGATGTGTTTAGGGGAATGATGGGCGTGGGGGGGGGGGGCTAGTGGCGCTCCAACCACTTTCGACCATTTAAAAGGCCACTAGTCCTTTGAATTTCCAATCGAATGAGCCTGTTTTGAAGTTTCTACCACAGCGCCCTCTATACAAACCTTATATGCCACCAGGGTATGACTTAAAACCCTTGCCCTGAGGGTTGGGGGGGGGTGTCCTCCTCAAAGACACATTATCAATCTGAAAATCAACTACGCTGAACAAAATGGCTATCTCAAAATTTTGATTGGATGTGTTTGGGGGAATGGTTGCCGTGTGAGGGAGGGGGGGGGGGGTGAATTGTCCTCCAATCACTTTCGACTATTAAAAAGGGCTCTAGAACTCTCGATTTCTAATCGAATGAGTCCCTTTTGAAGTCTCTACGACGACCCCTTCTATATGAAGTGCCCCACTTTAAGGAAAAAAAATAATAAACTGTACATTATCAACATTGATCTTATATGCCTCAGGGCATAACTTAAAACCCTTAGCCTGAGGGTTGTGTGGGAGTGTCCTCCTTACGACTGCCTGCTCGGAAATATCATGTTATTCTATGGAAGCTCTACACTTTTTCAAAGAGAGTAAGTATCCTCTCACACCTATACTTCCTTGGCACCTTTCCAGAGCATTTACCTATGGATTTGGATGGATTATGTTCCTTCCTATGCTATTTGGTGCCTTATGTTCCGTGGCACCTTCTGAGAGCATTTACTTGTGTATACCTTTCCAAGCAACTTGATTAAACACGCTTTTACAATAGGAATTGTCTGATTAACATTTGCAAAAGGGATAAGGGATTTGCGAATTTGACGCTATGAGTGATATTAATTAATGTTTGAATGATAGGAGTGTGATTGATTCTAATTAGTGGCTGGATAATTTTCTAACAAGAAATCTCTGAATAAAATAGTTTTGGAGGGATGGGAGTGAGGCGTGTTAAAGTACTTATAATAATGTTATTTGTGGAGATTACGTTCCTTGGCACCTTTTCAGAACATTTACTTCTGGATATCTTTCTGAGCAACTTGCTTAAAAACGCTTTTACAATCAGACTTGTTTGATTGACATTTGCAAAATGGGATAAGGAATTCGCAAATTGAACTCTATGAACGATATTAATTAATGTTTTAATAATAGGAGTGTGATTGATTCTAATTAGTGATTGAATAATTTTTTAACAAGAAATCTCTGAAGAAAATATTTTGGGAGGGATGGGAGCGAAGTGTCTTAGAGTACTTATAATGGCGTTAATTGGGGATATTACGTTCCTTGGCACTTTTTCAGAGAATGTACTTATGGATTATACCCGACTATGTTCCTTCCTCGGCTATTTGGGGAGATTACGTTCCTTGAAAACTTTTCAGTGCATGTTCTTATGGATATGGATTGATTATGACCTCTTTCCAGAGCATGGACTTATGGATTTGGATGGTTTATGTTCCTTCCTATGCTATTCTAAGGGTTTATGTTCCTTTCTATGCTGTTCTATGGATTGAGTTTCCTTCTTATGTTATTCTATGGGACCTCTATACGTGATTAAACACGTTTTTCTTGCCTTTCCTTGGTACCTTTCCAATCGAGCGGGGAATCCCGTCCGGTTCCTACACACTGCAAAAAGCAAGATATTTATTAGAAATTTGGAACAATTGTCACATTCAGCATGGCGTGTGTTATTTTTTCTTATTTTTTTTTATTTTTGGCAATTGTCGTTTTTCTGATTGGAACAATATCAATCTTTGGAAATGGTTAACGATAACAAACATGTTTTCAACAAGATGGGTTTTTGAAAGCACATACAGCCTGGTGTGCGCTATTTTTTTTTTTTTTTTTGGCAATTGGAATTTTTGTCTGATAACAGGTACCATTCATTGCGATCATAGCTCTAAAAAAAAGGAGGGATGGGAGCGGGGTGTCTTAGAGTACTTGATTCAAACTTTTACGTTAAGCATCGATGTTATTAGCAGAATTTCAAAAGGATCGTTTATGAGTACTGGCATATCTGATGAAATAATTTAGGTCGTATGATAAAATTAATTTATTTTTTTTAATGCATAAGTTTTTAAGTAAGGACACTCAATATCCTAAAAGTGTTTGATTCAAACTTTTACCTTGAGCATCGATGTTGTTAGCAGAATTTCAAAAGGATCGTTTATGAGTGCTGGCGTATCTAATGAAATAATTTAGGTCGTATGATAAATTTAATTTATTTTTTTTAATGCCGTAGTTTCTTTAGTAAGGACACTCTATATCCTAAAAGTGTTTGATTCAAACTTTTACCTTGAGAATCGATGTTGTTAGAAGAATTTCAAAAGAATCGTTTATGAGTGCTGGCGTATCTGATGAAATAATTTAGGTCGTATGATATATTTAATTTTTTTTTTTAATGCAGAAGTTTTTCAGTAAGGACACTCTATATTCTAAAAGTGTTTGATTCAAACTTTTACCTTGAGAATCGATGTTGTTAGCAGAATTTCAAAAGGATCGTTTATGAGTGCTGGCGTATCTGATGAAATAATTTAGGTCGTATGATAAATTTAATTTATTTTTTTAATGCAGTAGTTTTTTAGTAGGGACACTCGATATCCTAAGAGTGTATGATTCAAACTTTTACCTTGAGATTCGATGTCGTTAGAAGAGTTTGAAAAGGATCGTTTATGAGTGATGGCGTATCTGATGATATAATTTAGGTCGTATGATCAATTTAATTTTTTTTTAATGCAGTAGTTTTTTAGTAAGGACACTCGATATCCTAAAAGTGTTTGATTCATACTTCTACCTTGAGCAGCGACTTTGTTATCAGGATTTTAGAATTATTACTCATAAGTTCTGGCATATATGATTAAATAATTTAGGTAGTATGATCAATTTAATTTTTTTTTTTTTTAATGCAGTATTGTTTTAGTAAGAGCGATCGCTATGCTAAAATGGTCTTATTCAAACTTTTACATTGAGCATCGAGGTTGTTAGCAGAATTTAAAAAGGATCGTTTATGAGTGCTGGCGTATCTGATGAAATAATTTATGTCGTATGATAAATTTAATTTATTTATTTTAAAGCAGTAGTTTTTCAGTGAGGACACTCGATATCCTAAAAGTGCCTGATTCCAACTTTTACCTTGAGAATCGATGTTGTTAGCAGAGTTTCAAATGGATTGCTTATGAGTGCTGGCGTTTCTGATGAAATACTTTAGGTCGTATGATAAATTTAATTTTTATTTTTTTTAATGCAGTAGTTTTTCAGTAAGGACACTCGATATGCTAAAAGTGTTT
>NW_028300811.1:472964-497595 GCF_049724085.1 Artemia sp. Qi Xiang Cuo
AGAAAAAGGGTTCTTTCCAATTCTTAATTTTTCCACGGAAGAGGAAAAATCTCAACTTGTATTCTAAATCTTACTGTAGATTATATTTTATCTACACATCGAAACTTTTACCTATGTAAAAACAATTGTAAATATAAAGTGAAAATTTGTCCATTCTTCCATAATTTTCTTACTTCTGTTCTGAATTTTTTCATTTTTTTTGGGTTTCGTAGAAGTAAAACAAAAAGTTCGTAGATTCTAAATTTTTCCATACTAGATAAAAAAGGGTTCTCTCTCCATTTCTTAATTGTTCCACAGAAGAGGAAAAATTTTCAGCTAGGTGACACTATGTTAACGGATTTTAAGTTAGGTTTGTTTGGGTTTAGTAAGAGTGCACGCGCTCTTACTGAACCCAACCAAACCTAACTTAAAAGCAGTAAACATAGTGTCACCTAGCTAAAAAATCATCTGTGCTGCCATCTATAAATGAATAAGAATAGATGGCAGTTCAGGCAGTTATGCAGCCATCTATAACTATAATAGAATAGATGGCAGCAGTTTTGTAATAAAAATAAATGACTTATTTGCTGTCAAGAACAAAGATAATATGACATTGAAAGATTAAAACATTTGAAATATTGTTTTTACACAGGTAACAGTTTTGACGTGTAGATAAAATATAACATACGCAAGGATTCAGAACAGAAATAAGATATTTCTTCTTTTGTGGAAAAATTAAGAATTGGAGAGAAAACTTTTTTTTTCTCTACTATGGAAAAATTTAGAATTTAAGAACATTTTGTTTTACTTCTAAGAAATAAAAAGAATTCAGAACAGAAGCAAGAAAATTATGGATTAATGGACACATTTTCATTTTACATTTACAATTGTTTTTACATAGGTAACAGTTTCGACGTTTAGATAAAATATAATCTACACAAAGATTCAGAATAGAAGTTGAGATTTTTCCTCTTCCGTGGAAAAATTAAGAATTGGAAAGAACCCTTTTTTTCTCTACTATGGAGAAATTTAGAATTTAAGAAAATTTTGTTTTACTTCTACGAAACAAAAAAAATGGGAAAATTCAGAACAGAAGCAAGAAATTTTCCTCTTCTATGGAAAAATTAAGAATTAGAGAGAGAACCCTTTTTTATCTAATATGGAAAAATTTACAATTTAAGAACTTTTGTTTTACTTCTACGAAACAAAAAAAAAAAAATTCAGAACAGATGTAAGAAAAATATGGAAGAATGGAAATATTTTCATTTTGTATTTACAATTGTTTTTACATAGGTAACAGTTTCGAAGTGTAGATAAAATATAATCTACAGTAAGATTTAAAATACAAGTTGAGATTTTTCCTCTTCCGTGGAAAAATTAAGAATTGGAAAGAGCCCTTTCTTCTCTAATATGGAAAAATTTAGAATTTAAGAATTTCGTTTTTACTTCTAAGAAACAAAAAAGGGAAAATTCAGAACAGAAGTAAGAAAATTATGGGAGAAGGGAAAAACTTTCATTTAAATTTACAACAAATTTTTTTCCTGCTAATCTTTGTTTTAGATCATTTCTTAGATTTTAAGTGTCCTGTGTCTTCATGATTCATGTAATATGAACTAGCATTGATCTTGAAATGTCACTGAACAGAATATCGCAACCTAATAACTGACATATGGCATAAAGCTAGAGAGCGAAAAAAGCATATATTAATGTTGCTAACGAAGAAAAAATAATGTTCCATTAACATGAAAAAAACTCTAAAAATTAAAGAATCATAATATCATAATGTATAGAAATTTTTTTTTAATGTAACGACGTCATATAAAACATTACATGTTGTTAATATAAAAAAAAATCAATCGAATGTTTTCACATCACTAATAGTCCATCCATCGACTAGAATCTGAAATACTTATAATATTTCTGGAGTTCCTAATGGATACCCTTCCATTAATATCTATTTTGTTATTCATCATCCAAGTCCCAAGAGGGTACTAGGGCTAAATTATTGTGCAACTAACGTTCAAGACTAGACTAATCCTTTACATAAGAGTTCGTTGCTACTTCAAGTGCCTTAGAGAATGATCTTGGTTAGTGAAAAGGGGTACTCACTCTGTGAAAAGGTGTTTTTTCCGATTCATCAATTTCAAACTAACTATTTTGCTGCTGATTGCAAAGAAACTAACACGGAAAAAATTCTTTTCATGTTTAACTTCAACAACAAAAAAAATCATGGTTTGCATCCTCGTATCATTTTAATTTTTTATTCCAAAAATATCAAAAATAGTTAAATAAAATTCAAATTGAGAGGGTGTTCTAGAGAGTGTTTGTTAAAGGGAAAGTATAAACATATTGATTAAAAAAATATATTGTAAGTCCTTTGAATTGAATTTTTTTCATAAATAACGAAGAGATTTAAAATATTAAATAAATAAAAACCAAAATTAGTTAATCGCGTTAAAACAAGTCACGATAAAAAAAATCCATTTCATGAAAGAATTCTTTTTCTCTGGGTTTCAAATGAAAAATCATATTTTCTAAATTGTTCATCAAACTGGTTTTTCTCTCTGACTTCTTGTTCAAGACGTTCTGAACCTGTTTCTAATGTCCGAGTTTTTATTTGGAGATATGCTACAAAAGACTTGAGGCATGAAATTTCTTCTTCGTCTTTTACTGTAGATTCTTCTTTCTCTTTTAAAATTTGATTATATTCCATATTCAACTTAGCAATTTTCTCTTTTAAAGACTTTTTTTTAGCTTAAAGGCAAAATATATATAATAATGCTTGTGCTAGGTGACATTACCAATACATTTTTCTTGAGTCAAGTCTTTCATTTTCACCTACAAATGTAGAGTTTTCAATTTTTAACTTAGTAATTTCTTTTTTCAAAAGCGAATTTTCAGATAGAGCAGCTGCAAGTTGGGTTTCAACTCTGATTGAAGAAACTTGAGTTTCTTCCGGAGTTTTTCTTTTGGTGATCTTTGGAACTTGTTGAAAGTGATCAATTTCCGTTTTTAATTGAATTACTTCACGACATTTGAGTTGAAAGTTCGTTTTAAGATTTTCTCTGGCTGCTTTTAGGTCTTCCAGTAGGTTATCGTTGTCTTGTAGATTTATTTTCTTTGAAGAAATTTGACTCTTAAAAAGTAGGAGAGAGTTAGAAATATTGAAAAAAACTTCAGATCGGTTATAGACACAACCCATTTTTTTCCAATAGACTAAAAACATGGGTGGAACTGTATTTCATGGATCTTGTTCAGATTATTATCTGTTAGAACTTCACACGCTTGCAGTGCCAAAATAGGCCAAAATGACTATATCAGTAGGGATTTGACTGTAATATTTTACAGAACAAGGAAAAACATCTAATTGCTACATGCTATTAAACACATTTAATATGCTATAAGGAGGCTAAAGGTTTAATTCTATTTATATGGATAAAATTGAAAAAGTAAAGTTCCTTTTTTTATAATAGATAAAATTTGAATAATGTAATTTTTATTTTCATTTCAATACCTGGAAAAGAATAACTGGAAAAGAGAATACTTGTAATATAGTTCGCCAATGACGTGTTAGGCTTTACATTTTGACAGTTACGGTAGGAGTCATTGCCTAAATTCATGTTTATAGTAAAACTCCTCCGTCCATATCTATTCAAAGTCTCACTCTTTACCACTCTGCAGAAAGTTTTCGTATCTCTTCAATATTTTCTTATGATATCTTCCCATCCCAACCGGGGACGATTTGTTTTTCGGTTGGATGACAAGGACAATCTTTGTCAATCTGACATTCTTCGTCTGCAGAACGTACTCTAGCCATCTCAACCTTTCTCTCATTATGGTACAAAAGAGTGGAATTGAACCATATTTTTTGTAAAACCTTCTATTTGAATATTTAAATAAATAAGATTGACAAAGCAAAATTCTTTTTTATAATAAATAAAATTTAAATAGTGAAATTTTTATGTCAATGATGTAATAAGTGTAAAAGAGAATATTTGTAATATAATTTGCTTTCAGTGACACAAACTGTCGAAATTTTATTTCACTATAATTTAATTTTTATTTTCAGTGTTGTAATAAGTATGTAAAAAAAATATTTGTAATTTTCAGTAAAGCGCCAATAGCGCACTAGGTTTTGAATTTTTACAGAGATGGGAGGAGACAGTACCCTTACTTTTATGTGTGTAGTATTTTTTTCAATCTTGATTCACATATTTAATTAAGGCTTTGTTCGTTTTAAGATTCTTTCATGTACGCTTCTCCTCCATCCCAATCTATTTAAAGCCTCACCCTTAACCTCCTCCCAGAAAGTTCCTCTTTCTCTAAAACATTTCCTTATGAATCTTCCCATTCCATCTGAGGACAACCTGTATTTCGTTTTCTCCGGTTATTTCTCAACCATTTGTTTTTTAGAATTGCTCAAAATATATTTTGGATGTCTGGTAATACATTATTTATGCATAAAATAAGGTATATCCAGTTACCTGTAGACGGTACTTCCATATTATCCAGTACACACTCGAGAAGTTTTCTAAATTTAAGATTTATGAAAGCCAGTTTCATATTGACAAAGACAAATGACGGGTGACAGAATGAATTGGACTATACAGTTTTAGATGAGGTGAGTCAGTGAAGTTAGTTTACCTTACTATTACTCCCCTATTGTGCCAATATATATCCCAAATTGGTACTTGTTCATTATTCAGAAAAAAGTTAGTTGACTCAATTTATAAATATGGAGCTGAAACAAATGAGACGCTTGTGGTGCATTTTACCATTACATAACAAATAGCTTTACTATAGTTTTGCACAAGACCTAGGTATGTGTAATAAAGTCTTTACAGACTAGTAGTTCCAATAGTATGCCCCCCTACTGGCCTTGTGGAATCTAGCGGGCCCCATTACTTTTCCTTATTTATTTTACATTTTTTTGGGGGGGGGGGCTTGAAGTTGATTTACTATAACAGAGTAAGACACAAAGCTAAAGAAAACATTTGACTTGTCTCTTCATAATAATAAGTCCATTTTAAATCTGCATAGTTCTGATTTAGAGTTTGGCTCCATGTTATTTAAAGAAATTAAAAAAAGTCCCCCCTCCCCTACTATAGTATTGCACAAGACGCAGGTATGCGTAATAAATTCTTTAGGGACTATTAGTTTCAATAGTACGCCACCCCCCTATGGGCCTTGTGAAATCTAGTGGGCCTCCAATAATTTTCCTTATTTATTTTACATATTTGGGGGTTTTAGGCTGAGTTACTATAGCAAAGTAAGACAAAAACATAAAGAAAATATTTTTCTTGTCTCTTCGAAATAAGAAGTCCATTTTAAATCTGCATGGTTCTGATTTAGAGTTTGGCACCATGTTATTTAAATGAAATTTAAAAAAAGAGAAACCTTGAAGATATTTCAGAACAAAAAATCTTCTGAATTTCCCTTTCATCCTCTACTACAAAATTCACTCATTTTTTATTCTTTGTTAATAATATACGATTAATTTTCTGTGTTTTATTGACCTCGGTGGCTCTTAATGAATTTACATTGGTCTACAAAAAAAGTCCTCAAACAAAACGGACAGGACTCTCTTCTCTTCAGAAAGAAAAATCATTGATGTGGTATAAACTTCACTTCAAATAACGAGAATTGTATTTTCGTACTACTTCAAAAAAAATCTCATTGATTTGCCTTAAGTTTTAACCCAAATGACTATAATTCTATTTCTAATATTAAAGTCAATGAAATAACTCTACTTTTCTTAAATAAAAATGCTTGGCTATTTCTTTTCAATCCTTCCGTCCCCAGGTCTTAAAAAAATATATAATTTCCACAGTATAAAATGCACCATCTTAAATTCGTCTCTAGCGAAAGTAACCTTTTGAACGCTATAGGGTTCATACATCTATCAGACGTTTTCATGCTAAACAGCTAACATTCTCAGGACACATCGTTTAGTATTAAGCATAGTTTTACAGTGTTATAATGGAATTTTATTGAAGGATTTGTTGCTTAAAAGTGAAACATGAAATGGGATTTGATGTTCATTCTAGTATATTCTTGGAATAATTTATTACGAAAATGGTAAGAAGTACATATATATATATTTGTTTATAAATTAAATAGCCCTACTAGATATTTACTTGATAATTCAATAGCTACGAAATTTTAATAAGACTATCTCTCTTCCACTTTTATTCACTAAGAATAATAATAAAAAAAGAACACTTACCTTTTCTATAGAATCACTATAATCCAAATTTCTTTTCTCAGACATAATTTATTCACTTAACTATACTGTATCAGTCCAGTATTGTTAAAATAATCATAATATTTTTTTTTATTTCTTACCTTATATGTATGTTTCAGACCGTCATGGGTTTCTCCCATAGTCCCCGGCTTTATATCAAGAAAAAATTAACATTTCATTAGCTATTACATTAGCTATTACTCAATAGAGATTTTCCCAAAAACCTTGCAAAACAGACGAATCAACTAAGTAACTTGGTTTTCCCTTGTTGAGAAACTAATTAGGTTTTCCCAATATTGTTCACACACATGTTATGTAACTACGGTTTTTCCCAAGGTCTCTGTTGACAAAAACATTTCAGGGTTTTCCCCCGTGTCCCTGAACTAGGGACTCAGGGACTACGTACTCCCTATTAAACGTGTATTGGACCATGCTAAATGGTACCTAATATACTACTATTGTTACTTATTGTAACTTCTTTATCAAGCTTTTTCTAAAAAATAGACAACAAAAAAAAGTGGAAAAATAGGGATTTTTTTTCTATTCGATGGAGTAATGCAAACTTGAATTGAATGTTTTAACCCTATATCCAAGGGCCATCTTCAGCAAAACAAAAAAAAAATATAACAGAAACTCAAATTAAAATACAGTCTTTAAAATTAGGATCTTCTTATGAATAGTCCTACCATCATTACTTCAGGGAAGTTTAACCAGGACTGGTACATCAAGTAAGGTGGAAAAAGGCGATTCATTAAAGTTAATAAAAATAATTAAAAACAAGTTTTCAATGCTAATCTGGACTATTTGGCAGCTAACCTTCAAGGTATATCCGTAACAGGTTGAGTGATATCGTTTATTGGTTTTGTGATATAACTTATTTAGTTGTTTTCATTAAATTTGTGTCTAAGACATTTAGTTATTGTTCCCCCTAATCCCTATTTTAAAAAAGTATTACTATTTAGTTTGAGTCAAATTTCAATTGCCTCTCAAACAACCTGTTTTATGCCTAACTAGTTGCTAAAAATTAAGCAAGAAAAACGGGTTTTGGTTTTTATAAAGCAGTGAATGCCTTACTCATTGCTAAAAATTAAGCAAGAAAAACGGGTATTAATTTTTATAAAGCAATAAAAAAAAATTAAACCCGTTTTTCTTGCTTAATCTTTCGTAAATGGAAAAGCAGTGTGGTCTAAGAAATTATTTAACTCATTGCTAATAATGGAAGTATCTTCAAAAAGTATTTTATGGCTAGGGATGTCAAAAATATGGCTGCTTAAAGCAGAATCAAAAGAAATATTACAATTATTAGAATCAAAAGTTTTAGTTATATCGTCGTTGTGCTGTTGGAGACGTTTTTCAAAGTTCTGATGTGTTCTACCAAACTTAGTAGTTGCCAGAGTCACACGTTATTTGTTAAACCTCTCTTTAGCGAGTAACTGGGGTTTTATCTTTACCAGACTTTAGGAATTTATTATCAGAAATTTTATCAAATTATTAATAAATCATACATTTGAGGCCTTGGCGGGACCTTCACACGGTAGAAGACCCTTGATTTTACGGGAGTGTTTATTCCAGTCTACGACTAATTGTGTTACTAATAAAAGCAATAGGATACCCGTTTCCAAAAAATTTTGTCTCTAATAAAGTTTAGTTTTTACGTGACGTGAGATTCAGAGCAAATACTTAGGGCACTATTGACAAGAGAGGTTATAACAGCTCTTTTACTTGTGGGGGGTAGCTTGATTTAAAATATAGATATATGCTCTTTTGTATGGATATTCTGCAAATAACAAAATGCAGTATATAAATGCCACGAATAATTAATACACCAAGAAAAGGTATTTTACTTGCAATTTCAATTTTTAAGGTAAACTGCAGATATCGGTCATACGTATAAAGGTGATAAAAAAAGCCCCTAATTTCATATTCCCCATAATTCCAGAGTGATATTACGTCATCCATGTAACATCCCTAATAAATATGTTTAAAAAATATGAATTTAAAGCCCAATTTATTAGGTGTTCTACATAAATATTTGGCAGTAACCCGGATAGAGGTGTCCCCAATGGTAAACCCTTTATTTGGTGATAGTCTTTGTCGCTATTTACTTCCACAAAATAGGGTTTCCAAAGAAAAGTAAAGAACTCCATTTAACCAAAAATACACAAAAATAAAATCAATAAGTGTACTTAAAAATCCTATCATCAAAAATCAACTAATCCACCAGAAATGAGCAACAATTAACAAATAAAACCCAAAACGAACAGAAATTACAATAAATAACCGAGTCAAACTCAAAACAAGCATAAGTCAGCATGATTAGGGCTCACGACCCCTATGCCTTCTCAAGACCAGAGTATAATTTGCACTTTATTGAACAAATACATTTTACATGTTTTCGCTTTTTAACTTTGATAAATAAAAATTATTAAGACATCAAGGAATAAATATCAGCATATGCATATTAAATTGACAATGCAAAATCGTTTTTTTTCAGTAAAGTGCAAATTACGTTCTGGGCTTGAGAAGACCTATTTGATCTTATTTTTGTTCATTTTTGGTTTACTTGAGTTATTCATTTTTCTTTAAAAACCTATTTTGTGCAAAAAATTTCTATAAATTAATTTCAGTTCGTTCTATATTCACAAAACTTTTTCAGGAAAAAAAAAATGTTTAAATGTTTTCAGTTTATAAGTAATAATTGATTGCCATTTCCTGCTATTTTTATGCTGAACCAACTTTTTTCATATTTTTTTAAAACGTAAAGTCTTTTGAAAATCTTGACGCAAATAGTGTTGTTTAATTTAAGTTTTATACCTCCTTTAGTTGACTAGAAAAATAAAACTTAATACCATTCCCAAGAAAATCTATCTATGCTCTTTGACAGTCTTGGTACAGTCACACTCTTTTCATTTATTTAAATTTTAAGAACAAAAGTAGTAATGAAACTAGCCCCAAAAATTAAAACTTAATACCCTCAGTTGTTCCTAGGATATTACTGAGATATCTTATTAGAAACCAGCGTACGCACAATGCGTTTGATTTAATTCGCAGCAGAATTAATTTTTTTTCCATAATGGACAAATTGCATAACTGTGGGGGTTTGACCCGCAAAATAACCCTAGAGATATAGTTACTAAACTGTTCAGCTATACAGAGCCAAATAGTAGTCTCAAAATTTTGATTGGAAGTGAAAGGAAAACAATGGAGCAAAGAGAAGAGCTGATTCCCCTCCAATCACTTTTGACTCTTAAAAAGGACACTAGAACTTTTGGTTTCCGATCGATTGGGTGATAGAATCTCAATGATATTATGAGCTATGAATAGCTGCATTTGATATTGCTTATATGCCCTTTTAATACCTGCAACCAAATATTTTTTTCGTTTAATTGAGACTCCTCCTAAACGTTGAGCAAAAGTTTTAACTTAATGCCCTTTGAGTCATTAGTTACAGTAACTAGAAGTAGTATTAAAAAATATACATAGTAATAATAATAATATTTTATTTATGACCCAGATTTTTTACAAAACAAGCGGAGAAAATTACACTAAAAATGAAGAAAAATCAAATGCATAGAAACATAGGTACCTTAAACCTTCATCACAGGCAAAAACTCATGGATAATATTGGGAAATACTGAGAAGGAAATATTCTAGAAGAAAAAATAGTCGGCAATTCGTAGTATTTTTAGACCTGAAAAGTGCTTTTTACTCTTTAAATTGGAGATTGTTAATTGAAAGTCATTTGGAAATAGGTTTGTCGTCTTGTTTTCTAGCAATAACAGCAGAAATGCATCGGAGGGTGAAGTATGTCAGGAAGTTTATGGGAAATTTTTTATTGGCTGGCTATGTCTTATGTGGGTGTAAAATAACGATGTACTTAATCTCTTAAGCTTTTCTACTGGTTTTTTAGTGGTTTAGATAGTTTTATGAAAAGTAATGGAGCCGCCTACGTATCTTTGGATTGGTTTAGACTATCATGTATGTTATTCACGGATGACATAGCTCTAGTGGTGGATAGCAGAGATAATCTTCAGAAGCAATTAGATATAATAAAAAAATTATTTAGAAAAGAAAAACTTAAGGTTTAACGCTAAGAAGTAAGTAGTATTGGTATTTAGGAGCAAAGGGGATGTTAATTCCGAGGTTGATTTTAATTTGGAGAAACGATGTTAGAGATTGAAGAATTTGTTTATTTGGGTGTTAAATTTAGTGCATTAAAGGTGATGTGTAGGCATGTAGAAGATTGTAATTTAATGGGTAATAGTCTATTAAATATGCTTTTGAGAAGTAATTTAGGTCAGATAGCTGTCATGAGAATCCAGAAAAGAGTGTACCAGACAAAACTAGCGTCTAGTCTACCTTCGGGTTCTGAGGTTTGCGGTTTTGCCAAAACAGCTAAGGTAGAAGTAGTTCAGCTAAGATATTTTAAGAGAATTTTAAGTTTAAAGGATTCATATAGTTCAGTGGTACTGAAAGGACATTTGGGGCTTTTAAATTTAAGGAGTGTAAGGTTGGTTAGAATGGTGAAGTTTTGGGAGAAAATTATTAGGCTACCTAGATTTCGGCTTCTTAAGTCAGCTTATTTGGTGAGCTTGAAGGACGGTAGATCTGATTCTTGGCCAAATCAGGTCAAGAAAATACTGTAACTTATTGGTCTCTCGGAGATGTGGAATGAAGGAACAGACCCAATGGATGAAAGCTTGTCAATATGGAAGTCTAGCAAGCCCTAAATGACCAAGAAATCTTTGAGTGCCAAGCCTATATGGCTTGGCAATCTATGTCTTTGAGTTTTTATTCCCAAGCTAAAGAGTATTAGGGGAATTAGGTTTATTTTAAATTTGGGTCAAATAAAGAGGATTTGAAGAATTTGTTTGTTCATAAGAGGTGATAGTTTGGATTTAGGTGAGAGAAGGAAACTTTTGGAAACGTTTAAGCGTATTAGGGGAATTAGGTTTATTTTAAATTTGGATCAAATAAAGAGAATTTGAAGAATTTGTTTGTTCATAAGAGGGGATAGTTTGGATTTAGGGGAGAGAAGGAAACTTTTGGAAAAGTTTAAGCTAGTGGCTGGCCCCTATTTTTTCCAAATGTGTCGATGTGTGAATTAGAATATATTTGATTTTGTATCCGAGTGTGAAGAGCTGTCTGAGTTGCAAAATGAATGTTTTGGACGAGTGTTTGGAAGTGGATGCTCGTTAATTGAGCAAATGGCTGAGAGGAATGCGTGTGCTATTAAATAGTTTGTATGTTTCTTTGTCTAGAGACTTAACATAGAGAATCAAAATTGAGGGGACAGCTTTTTACGATTTTTAGTTTCCGAATTTTATTATGATTGGTGTTTGTTGGCTAAAATATTGAACCTTAGGTATTTTCTTGTTTTTTACCTTTTGTTGTTGTTTTTTCTCTCTTTTTTGATTTGACGACTGTATTTTGTGTTTTTATGGTCCGCAGGGTTTTTGCAATGAATCTTATCTTATAATTGTTTCACCTAGGGACACAATGGCATGTTTTATTAAACTAGCACGAAGCAAATCGAACGAACGAACAATGTTGGTAGCTCCATACTTCTCAATAATAAGTGTTTTACGGTATAAAGTGGGAATGTACAGTAAAATTATGCAATTTCTAACATAAGCAATACAGATCTGGCACAAATCATTCTTATTCAATAACGAATACATTCTACTTAAAAAGAGACAGAATTGTCACCAAATGTGGCAAATGTTTTTGCTGAAGCTTGGCGTGACTATTTTCCACGGTTAGGTACAATTTTCGCTTTATCGTCAACTTTTCTTTAACATCTCTAAGAGCCTAAAGTCACAAAAAAGGCAGTGTACAACAAATAATTATCCCTAACCACCGTAAACTTGTGACATTGTGAATTACTGAGGATCGACAGAAAAAATTATGAGCTGATAATTTGGGATTGAAAAATAAACATTCGCATTTATCAACATTCATAATCCCGAAAAATAATAATAAGGCTGCAGGTGGTGATAGGGTGTTAAATGATTTTCTTAAATATGGTGGCTCTGAGGTTAGAAATAAGTTACTGAAGATTATGAATATGATTTTTGAAAAAGGGGAAGTACCTGACGATTTTAGGAAAACCTTAATTAAGCCACTTTATAAGAAAGGTGATAAAAGTCAGTGTGGTAATTGTAGAGGCATTAGTCTGATCTCTGTAGTTAGTAAATTAATTAGTAATATGATACATTTTAGACTGAGAAATGCCATAGACGAAGTTTTAAGAGAAAAACAGTGCGGTTTTAGAGAAGGTAGGGGATGTGTTGACCAAATTTTCACTCTTAGGCTTATAATTGAGAAGTGTCTGAGTTTTCAAACACCTTTGGTCTTCGGTCTTATAGATTATGAGTATGCGTTCGATTCTGTTGATAAAAGGGCTTTAGTAAAGGTTTTATACTTTTATGGTATACCAGATAAATAAATTAAAGTGTTTAGTGCTATGTACGAGAATAACACTGCTGCAGTTAGGGTAGGAAATGAGGTTAGCAGCTGGTTTTGTATTAAATCAGGAGTTAAGCAAGGCTGTGTTCTATCCCCCATTATATGGATTATTTGGATGGACTTTGTCTTAAGGAGCATAAGAAATTCAATAGGAGACCACGGAATCAAATTGGGAGGAAAAGTCTCCTGGACTTAGATTATGCTGATGATTTAAGCATCCTAGATGAAAGTGTGTTTGAATCATTAAAATGAATGAAGTTTTAGAGGTTTCGCGAGTTCAGGGTGCTAGATGAGGTTTGAAAATTAATATTAAGAAGACTAAGTCACTAAGGCAAGGAATAAGTGAAGATTAAAAGGTGACGATGTTAATGAAAAGATTGATCAGGTGGGCAGCTTCACTTACCTTGGTAGTATTATTAGTAAAGATGGTGGGAGCAGTGAAGATGTTAAAAGTTGAATAGCCAAGGCTCAGGATGTTTTTTTCACAGTTAAAAAAAGTTTGGAAGAATAGGAAGATAAGTCTGTAAATCAAGATTAGAATATTGGCAACTATAGTGATGACAGTGGTCTAATATGGTTCTGAAGAATGGACGCTCCGAAAAGTGGATGAAGATTTGCTAGACATTTTTCAGAGAAATTGCTTAAGGATTTTTCTGGGTACCCGGCTGACTGACCCTATTTCAAACAATAGGCTATAGGAAAAATGTGGTTCAATACCGCTCTTAAAGGCTATAATGAAAGAATGGTTGAGGTGGCTAGGGCACGTTGTGCAGATGAAGGATGAGAGATTGCCAAAGATTGTTCTTTTTGGCCAACCGTCTAGGGCTAAACGGAAAATAGGTCGTCCTCGTCTGGGGCAGGAGGACGTCATAAAGAAAGATTTAAAGGATATGGGAACTTCGTGGGCGGGTTTAAAAAGGGAAGCTTGACTAGATTGGGGTGGAGGAGGAGCCTGCGTAGCTGTGTTGGCCTCAGGCGGCCTGGTGCTGCGGTGAGTTGTTAGTAGTATTAGTAGTAGTAGCATAAAAATACAAATGCTTGATTCCTGATAAAATATTTTGAATGTAAGCATTATATGTATAAGATGATAGCATCCCACCCAGTCGTACTTCAGTTTGAACTGGCTTATAACCATAGAACCCTCTACCAGATTTTAAACAAGGAAACGAATTACTATTACCAAACTTAAGTAAATGTATGACCGAAGAGTTTACTCCAAACTCTGACAAAGAGTGCCACACATGTGCACGGCAAATTCTATCGAAGGGTTTAGAAAAATCCAAAGTGCAGATAAGTAATTCGTACCCTTTAGACTCAGAATCATAAAGAATTGAAGGTAAAACCTTATGCGCATGTTGGCACCCAATATGAAGCTGAAACCCAAATTGATTTGAGTCTTTCGCAGTTTGTTCAATAATATATGGGAGCAGAACCTATTCAAAAATCTTACTAATGTTGCAACCAACCCTGAAGGGTCCATATGAACTGCAATCAAACGGTTCTCTTCACATTTAAGAATAGGTGTTACCTATTTTAACCCCCTCCCCAAAAAATGTTTATCCGACTCGTAAAAACATAACAAAAATAAATAGAAACAAATTTTCGATGTTTTAAAAAAAAATTAAAATTTACACGAAAAAAAATCTTAAAAAAGGCATACAAAATTTGTTTATATCCAATTTTGTTACGTTTTTACGAGTCAGACAAACATTTCGGGGGGGGGGCGGAGTTTCAAACCCCTCTTTTCCCCCCTTTGGGTACAGCCTTGATTCTGACATCAACAATTCCATACCAGAGACTGGGAGGTTCCAAAAAAGTTATATAAAGAGGCAACTTCTATTCTTAAATTGCTGTATGAAAAAACCACTTGCGTGACAGGGAAACTGGAAAATTGTTAAAAATTTCCTAGCCTCGAAAAAAATAACGATGACAAAAATCCACTAAATTCAAGTCCTTATTTGGCTTGAAACCAATTTTTGATACCTTTTTTATAGTTTCTTGTAATAAAACAATATTAGCGTGTACTCTTTTGTATGGAATGGAGAAATTAACGTTGCGCCCTCCCCATCCATCACAATATTCCATGTCCCCTATTCCCTTCCTCCCCCCTAAAAATTCAATCACCTAAAAATAATTCGCAAAAGACAGAATTTGTGACCTTTTAATGAAACCTATTTACTGTATAAAATCCCTATAATGAAAAATATTTCCTTGCTTATAGACTCTAGATACCCATAGTGTGACATCCGCTGGTTGTTTGCACGGCTAAGAGTTACGAATAATTACCAGTTAAATTACGAACACTTACAGCAACTCTGGTTACTTCCAGTTAAAATTATCAAATAAAATTTGTTTGTTTGATTTTTATTTTAAAAAAATATCTTGCCATTATTTATCAATAAAAATCCTGCACACGTGTCTGATATCTTTAGCTACTATTCTCCTTTGTTTTTTTATGGAGTTATCCTGTTTAACGTTTGGACTAGTTAGTCTTAGTTTATTCTCATCATACCTACTTGCACTTTGTAATTGCGAAAGGATTAGCTGTTTCCGCATTGCCCGGCATCCAAAAAGAGCTTCTGAATAATGTTCACCCATGATGAGCGGTCTTGGGCCATTTTTTTTTGGTGAACATCGGCGAGTATTTGTCCCATTTGTGGCCAAATAGGTGATAGCCTCCTGCTGAGTCCAGATCTTGTTTATTTACCGTCAATCAATTTTTAAACTCTACTCCTTGTCTTTTACACCATGTTGGTAGGGATTCAGCAAGCAGTGTCTGCTTAATGAGGCAATCGTTAGAGTGAAGTAAAGCAGGTCCAAGCCAGTGGAGCTTGATCATGCCTTCGAATCTGTTGATGTTGTAGCAGCTTAGATGGATTTTGTCATTAGAGATCTGGTCTGAAAACCGGGTGCATAAGATTGAATGCAAGGAGGACGGTAGGCAAAGAATTCCAGAGCACGGCCCAGTGCCGCTTTGATTTGCCTGAATGCGAAACCATAGAGAATAACTGCCCTCACTGTCGACTTATAATTGCCGACAAAGATGCCTGCGGAGTTGCGCTAAGACTGATGAGCTTTAGATATTCTTTTGTTGACATCTTTATTGAATTCCTCTCTTGAATCCATCTAATATCTCAGATAAACCAAGCTATGAACCTCTGCAAGTAGGAGGTCATAGAGGGTAAGTTGACAATTTCTTGTGACGTTAAGGTCAAAACTCTCGTTTTCTTTGAGTTTATCTAAAGACTAAGGTTAGCTGAGAAATATGCCACATCATCAAGCATTTGATGGGCTGAATCTGAGCCTAGGGCGAGAAGATTTACATAGTCTGCGTAGTCAAGGTTTGTCAAGCTAATGGTTCTACGAGCTAGTGCTTCATAAATTGTTTACCGTTTTTCTTCACCGTAGACTGTTATTTGGGATCCATATCCTTGGTAATTAGCTTCCAGGATGCCAATGAACTTCTGTGGCATACCATCTTCAAGAAGAGCCTTCCACATAGTTTTCCATTCAACTGCGTCGAAGGCACCAACATAACCTATGAATATATTGATGAGTGGAAGTTTGAACTTTTATTGTTGCATAATCAAATAGAGGGCGAAAATCTTATTTGGGAATCCTCTGCCTACCCGAAATCTGGACTAGTTTTGCCGTGTTCTCTTATTCCTCGCTGTTTGGACTCTCCATTGTAGAATGAAAGCGAATAAATTGGATGCAATGTTAATTAAAGATATGCCTCTAAAATTGGCACATTCTGCTTTATCAGATTTTTTGTAAATGGGAAGGATGACTGACATTTTTCAATCTTTTGGGAACTTCTTGTTTTTCCATATTTCATTAAATAGTTCCAGCTACTGGCTCACCAACAAGTGGGGGGACCTTTGTAAGTTTTAGGTAAAATACTGTCCTTGCCAGATCACTTGTGCCTTTTGAGGTTCTGGATGGTTTCGATGATTTCGTTATGTTCTGGCGGAGAAATGTATATATCATAAGGCTGTTTTTAGACCGAGCGTGGTGTGTCTTGTGACTCAACAGACACGATCATGTTGGGGTTTAGAAGGTTATTAAAATAAATTTTCATTTGCTCCACTTTTCGGGCACAGTCAACCATGATTTTCCCTTTTTGATCTTTGATAATTTCGGAAAATTTAACTTCTTTGCAGCAGCTTCTTTAAGAATATGATATTTCTGTCGTGAGTCATGGCTTCAAGCTGTGTTTTCAAGCTCAAAAGCATCTTTCTTCTTTTGATGAGTTCGGTCTGTTCTTAAGTTTTGTTTAATATGCTTCCTCAGTACAGATTTAGACTAATTGCATAGATGACTTGAGGCACGTTTCTCTTCATTCATTTCCAAGGTTTCTTTTGAAATACAACTCTGTATGGAGTTGCAGGAATAGCCAAGTATATCAGCTGCAACTTCAATGGTGGTGGTCTTAATGTGTTGCAACATTTCTTTGGGGTTTTTAGCGTTGGTGGGTAGGGTACTGAACCTAATTTGCATCTGAAGGCAAAACTCAAGTTTGGCTTGAGCACAATCCAGTTAGGCAATGTCCAATCTTCTATTTGGGAATACTTTCGTTGTCGTGCTAGAACGGAGAAGGATCTTTGCTAGAATAGGGGTATAGTGGCTTTCTGCTCTGGATCCAGTAAAGGCTCCCATGTACACATCGGTATTTTGGATAGAGCTTCGCTATCTTCTCCTGACTAGGATATAGTCTATCTGGACTACGGTGACATTATTGTTATAACACAAGGCGTACTGAAATTTTTAAGATGGCAAATAAAATCGGTCCCATTCACATAACGGTCTTTATGTCAGTTAATGTAACTAGTTGCCTTGAGAGTTGTTTTTATACCTTATAATTTTTAGACCGGCATTCCTTGGCAACCGAAGAAGAGCGGAAGGAACATGAAAGGAATTTTAAAGATCTTGGAGAAGCGTATACTGTACTCTCTGATACTGAGAAGAGGTCCCGGTACGACAGAGGTGAATATGATGAGGATGATGATGAAGATGATGATGATGAAGATGGTGAGGGATATGTTGAGAATTTCCTTTTTTTCCTTTTGAGTTTAAATTTTCCATGTTTTATTTTTTTAGTTTTAATATCAAAACAACATTGGGGCTCCGATCTTTGTGCTGTATAGTGTGCTTTCCATCAAGCAGCATATATTTATAAAACTAATATATATTAAATCTATAAAACTAGTTAAAATAAACTGACGGATGGTATTTCCCTATGCTAATGATATTATCCAAAACTAGGGTTTTAATGAAAACAATATAGAAAACACAAAATTAAGGTTTTCTTATCTTTTATTCTTCCAAAGAGGCAATAGCTTCTTAGAGTTGTATGTAGTTACTATGGATTAGCATTCTCCAAGTTTCTATATGGAATTTATTTTTTTCAGTAGTTGATGGTGTATTATTTGATTAAGCTGGAATATTTGCATTGCGGTGAGGGAGCATAAAACAAAAGATTGGCTTTTCCACAAGGAAATTGAGGGGTTATCTATTCTACTGATAGGCACAACAAGTGGCTTTAGTAGTTACCCTCTTTTTTTCTTTTATTCAAACATAATATTTTATCTTATATGCGCATTATGAATACAAAAAATAAGTGCTTACAATACAAACAATAACTCCATAGATAACGCACTTGTGGATTATTGTCTTTAGAATTGAAAGTCAGATATTTTGAGCTTGGATTAATACCTCTTTTTTAATGAATTTTGTACATACATATCCATATGTATATTTAGAAGAGTGAATACTATCGAAAGGGATGCAGAGAAGATGTCAAAAGTAAAATAGCTAAAAAGTAAAAAGGACGTAAGGATTTTGTGCAGATGAAAAAGGTTAGGAAGAATGCCTATATAAATTTTGGAGCTAAGATTTGGACTCTGGAAAGTAAGGTTCGAGCTTGCAGAGGTTCAAATTGAGGGACAAGAAGGACAAAAAAAATCGTCTAAGAAGAACAAGTTCAGTATTCTCTCATGCTTCTCAGAAGCTTCGAAGGGTGTTGTATGTTATTGACAACATTATTGGTATTTCGATGTATTAATTTAAAAGAAAAATTCCCATAAAAAATCTTTTCAGAGATTAGTAAAGACCTCCATTAAACCAAAAATGAGCAGAAATGAGATAAAATAACCTCTCCAGCATAAAACTACCACTAATTACCATCAATAAATGAAATAAACCCAAAATCAACAGAAATAACAATAGTTATCAACCCAAACTCATAACTTGGAAAAATTAATATGAGTAGGGTTGACAACCTTCATAACATCCTGCAAGACTGGTAGGAACATAATTTGTACTTTACTGAAAAAAAATTGACTACATTCACTAACATCTATATATACTGATATTTGGTCCCTAAATTTTTAATTTCTTATTTATTTAAGTAAAAAAAGTGAAAAATTAAAATGTATTTTGTTTTCTTTAAAGCTTACAAAAATTAAGACAGAAAATGGGTTTAATTTAAATAAAGCAGAGGTTTAATTTAAATAAAACAACAAAAACAAATTTCTCAAAGCCAAAAAAAGGAAAACAGTTTAAGTAAGGAAAAAAAGTTTTATAAAGTATAACCATCTCAAAAAATGACAACTAAACACACGGGAGAAAATGAAACAAATAAATAAAACTCACATTATAAATAAAGAATTTTAACAAAATGCACTGGTTTCATTGAGTATTGTTAGATTTCGCTCTCTCTCTAGCGAAAAATTCCTTAATGTCTCCATCCTAACTTTTAAGCTCTAATTCACCCCACAACTGACATTACATGAATCCCCCCCCCAAACCCTGACAAGATAGCATCTCCACCAAGACATTTTTCATGCATTTCCTAATAAAAATTATGTATTTAAATCCCGTAATTCAAGTTTTTGCAACCCAAGTCAATGTTGATGCCCCGCAAAATGCTCCACACTGCCATAGCATTTCACCCATCTGATATTAGAAACCCCCCCCCCACTCCCTGGTTGACCTGATGTTGGTGATACATTTAAACAATATTAAGAGGTATTATTGAAGGACTTTTAACGAAATGCACCATTTCATTGAGTATTGTTAGATTTCACCCCTCCCCTACCAAAAAACTCATTTAACACCTCCCACTTTATCTTTAAGCTCTGGAATATACTAGTCAATGACAATGCATACCACCTTGGTAAATTATGGATAACATTAAACAACCACAGGACATCGCCACACCTCCCCCAAGAAATATTTCAGACATTTCCTAATGTACCATTATGCTTTTAAGTCCCGTGAAACATGTTTTTGCAACTCAGGCTTATCATGATGCCCCACAAAACACTCCACACCACCATGGCATCACCCTCTCCCACCTGCTGGCCTAATATTAGTGATATATTTAAACATATTAAGAGGTATTACTGGTAGACTTTTAAGGAAATATCCATTTCTTTGAGATAAACTGATGGATTTTTCACATTATCCTAACAATAGATTCTACCCTCCACCTAACATTCATTTTTAGAGGGTGCCTTGACAGTGGATGCATATTTTAGGCATTATTGTGGCTTATAAAAGAATAAAATATAACATGCGTAATTTAGGAAAAGATGAGGGAAGAGGACTCCAGGGGAGGAGAGACGTCTGTGGAGGAAGAAGCCCCGTTTTTCTCTAACCAGCCCATAACTCTTATATTTATAATTTTTGGTTACGCAAAGTGGTAATTTTCAAATATTTTTTTAAATGTTTTCTTATTTATTGTTAGCCCACAGTGGGTCTCCCTCCAGTAGGGTACTGACCTGCTTGCTGGTCATCCCTAAAGGAGTATCCAGTCCCCCCGAGCAGTATGTCTCAATTTGATGCACCCCAGGGTACATTTTTTCGGTAGAAATTCGGTAGAAAGCAGGGAAAATTCTTGTTCCCACCCATCCAGGGCACTACGGGGGAGTTTGGTCAGTGTCTGCTAATTTCGGGGATGGAATCCAGACTTCAGCTAGGTGATAAAGGAAGTTAAAACGGTATTGCTCGTTTCAACGTTTTTCTACATTTAAGTTAGATTCATCTAGCCTTTGTGCTAACATGAGCACTCACGTTAACCCTAAGCTAGGATGAACCTTAACTTAAACGTAGAAAAACCTACTTCACTTTGGCCGAATACTTTAAATAAACTTCTGGTCCTCCCCCCAAATCACCGTGTGTGTGTGTGTGTGTGTGCAACACACCTTCGGATTCAGTATGTCGGACAAACTTAATATGGTTGCAGTAGTAGTAGTAGTAGTAGTATGTACTTGTGTTGTGATCGCTAGCTCAACAATGGTGGAATACTTGCTGCTATTAGAATGTTCATGTGGTTCTATAAAAGAAAAATGATATAAAATTGAGTGTTCATCTTCAATATTGAAAGAGAGTTCACGGTGTCAATATAGATTTTCTCCAGAAAATATTGCAATGACCAGAGAGATTGACCCGGAATATATTGGACTGAAACATTCCTCGATTGGTGTTATTTTCGATTTTTGTAACTACGGCATTTCTATTGCTAGATGAGGAATATTGTGAATTTTATACTTTTTAAATGGAATCTCAAGTACAATATGTATAAGTATGATACAATACGGTGGCGTGCAACATTAAATTTTGTAAACCAAAATGGCTTTGACGACAAATTCATAAAACCATTTAGTGAAAATGGTTGCGGAAATAGAACAAGTACAAGAGGAGATTCGAGAAAAATGTAGTTATTACGGGGTGAGAAATGTTTACGTTAAAGGAAACGTGCCGACCGATAAGGTCCTAATAGAAAAATGTGATAAACACATTCCATTATTCAACTTGGAGGACTTTAATTGTGAGAAATACCCTCATTCAGCTTATGACCCTGAAGATGAAGTTTGGTATTTTGCTCAATGGGTACCTGCGAAGATGCCCGATATTGAAGAATCTATCAGATACTGAGTGATTTAACTTTTTGCTCCTTCCAGCAAAATGACTGAAAAAGTTGATTCCCAACCCTGCCCTCCTAATTCCACCCATTCACCTCCAAGTTCCGTCAATTCCACGATTTGTTGCTGCTATCCCAGTTGTAATCTATGGTTGGTCATCGAGTATATATACTTCATTACAAGTTTTTGATCAGTTTCAGTTGTAAATTGGAAGGAAAAACGTCTAAATCTTATTTGGAAAAAAAGATGAAATATTCCAAGAAGAGATGGGCACATGATAAAGTTATTGCTGCATTGAATCCGGATAATGAAAAATACCTGAATTAGGAAACAAGTGTTAGTGGTGATCTAATTGGAAATGAATGCGTATGCTGTGATGACACTAAGGAGTTAAATTCCTTTGTAAGACCAAAAAAGTTCATTATTACTGATAGTGGTTATGCAAGAGTGACTTTTTCAGAGATGTTAGTGCTCAAAGAGAATGTTAGTCTAAAACTTTTAGTTGGCAACGATAGGAACTTCATGTTTGGAACATGAAGATGTTCCATGTTTCCTATCGTTCCATGTTTGGAACGATAGGAACTTCAAAAAGTTTTTTTTGAATTAATATCTGTTCGTTTCATATTGACATAGTCTTTTCATGGAAAAAGAAAATAATACTTTAAATCTTTCGTTTTCTAAGACTTTATAGTTTGGCCTGCTATTTGTATGCTGGAGAAAAATTTTCAGCAATTCTTAACAACAGTAGTAATGACCGTATTAATCCAGGACGAGATGGTGTAAAGCGACCAAACCCTCTTTATTATGGATGTATAAAGTGACCAAGCATGTTATATTTGGAAGTAGATATTCAGGGACGAGATCGTATAAAGCGATCGGGCTGGTTTCTAAGGCAACACGCATTTTCTGGCCCAAACATAGATGTATAGGGAATTATGGCCAAGAATATACGATAACTTGATTAGTAATTGGATTCAAATATAAGGAGTGATTTTCAATGTGTTCAAAGGCTTACTGGACTTTTCTGTAATATGGTCAACAGCCAAAGCTTTCCGCTATTAGCATTCAATGTTAGGTTTAATGATGGCATGTGGGAGTTAATTACTATCAACTGTACGAAGAATATACACAGAAGCGGCATAGATTTGACGCCTACAAGAGACGTCGGTACAAAGTGTTCAATGGTTTATTGGGCTTTATATAAAAATGCCGGTTTCAGTCGTATGGGAAAATAATCAGGTTTTTATATCATTTTGCGTAAAAAGCTAACTCAATTTGCGAAAAAAGCGTATAGGATTTGTAAATTGGAGTGTATGAATGATCTTAACTGATGATTGAATAATAGGGGTGAGAACTACCTTAATCGGTGATTGAATTGTATGAAGGTGGTAAAAAAGGGTTAAACTGATTACCAGTTAAGGTAGGCCCAAAGAGGTTGTTAACTCATAGGCTATTTATTATAAATTTGGAATAGCATCAATCTCATGTGAAATGGTCGACGACGATAAATTGACCTTTTGAGTTGACCTAGCTTTACTTCTCCGATGTGTTCTGTATAATACACAAGTACCATTTGAACAGTGTTGTCATTATAAAAATGTGCTATATATATATATATATATTTTTTTTTTTTTTTTTTTTTTTTTTTTTTTTTTTTTTTTTTTTTTTTTTTTTTTTTTTTTTTTTTTTTTTTTTTTTTTTTTTTTTTTTTTTTTTTTTTTTTTTTTTTTTTTTTTTTTTTTTTTTTTTTTTTTTTTTTTTTTTTTTTTTTTTTTTTTTTTTTTTTTTTTTTTTTTTTTTTTTTTTTTTTTTTTTTTTTTTTTTTTTTTTTTTTTTTTTTTTTTTTTTTTTTTTTTTTTTTTTTTTTTTTTTTTTTTTTTTTTTTTTTTTTTTTTTTTTTTTTTTTTTTTTTTTTTTTTTTTTTTTTTTTTTTTTTTTTTTTTTTTTATATAGGATATATAATATATAATATATATATAAATATGTATATATATATATATATATATATATAAAATATAAAATAGTTCACCATGTTCTCTCTTCATACTGTAGCTATTGTCTTCTCTTAGTTCGTAATCAGTAGAATAACTATGATTTTATTTTGACTCATACACAATTTTTACTGGTGTGTCATCAAGAGGTTTAATATGCGTTTCGTCTTTGGTATTATTTGGTTCATTGATTGTTTGATCAATGACATTAGTAACATTTGCTGTCACTTTATTTTTCCTTGATACATCTTTATATTCCTTAGTGATATATTCTATCAATGCCCTTTTTATTTTTCTGGCAATTTCACTGTCTATTACAACATTATTTTTACACATGAGTAACAGCTCCGGCACGTAGACAAGATATGGTTTATGATATTAGTAGAAGTAAAAGGCCTTTCTTTTCTCCTTTGGTTTCATTTGAATGCTAATCATAGGCAGCGTGCCATTGCTGCCTAAGTAAAGAACGATGTGGGCACAATTTGTTGGGTTTTTTTTCTCCATACTCGGGCACTTCGTATCGAAGGAGTCGTCGTAGAAACTTCAAAAAGGACTCATTCGATTGGAAATTGGAGTGGCTAGTGCCCTTTTTAATAGTGGAAAGTGAATAGAGGGCAACTAGCCTCCCCAAGCCCATCATTTCCCCAAATACGTCTAATCAAAATTTTGAGATAGCCACTTTGCTCAGTGTAGTTGATTTTCACATTGAAAATATCTTTTTGAGGAGGACACTCCCCCAAAACCCACGGGGCAAGGGTTTTAAGCCGCGCCCTGAAGGCATGTAAAGTTTTTATAGAAGGCGTTGTTGTAGAAGCTTCAAAAAAGGCTCATTCAACTGGAAATTCAAAGGGCTAGTGCATTTTTTAATAGTCGAAAGGGATTGGAGGGCAACTAGCCCCCCCCCCATCATTCCCCCAATCATTCCGACCATCATTCCCCCAAACACGTCCAATTAAAGTTTTGATATAGCCATTTTTGTTCAAGCGTGTTGATTTCCAGATAGAAAATATCTTTTAAGGAGG
>NW_028300811.1:498095-583278 GCF_049724085.1 Artemia sp. Qi Xiang Cuo
TTTAGAGCAGGGCACTTCGTATCGAAGATGTTGTCGTAGAAACTTCGAAAAGTGCTCATTCAATTGGAAATTAGAGTGGCTTGTGACCTTTTTAATAGTCGAAAGTAATTGGAAGGTGACTAACACCCCTTCCACGCCCACCATTTCCCAAAACATCCAATCAAATTCGAGATAACCATTTTGTTCAGCGTAGTTGATTTCCAGATAGAAGCTATGTTATGAGGAGGACACTCCCCCACAGCCCTCAGAGCAAGGGTTGTAAATTATTCCCAGGGGGGATATAAGGTTTTTATAGAAGGCGTGGTCGTAGAAACTTCAAAAAAAGCTCATTCGATTGGAAATTCTAAGGGCTGTTGCCCTTTTTAATAGTCGAAAGTAATTGGAGGGTAACTAATCCCCCTCTCACGCCCACCTTTTCGCCAAACACATCCAATCAAAATTTTCAGATAGCCATTTATTCAATGTAGTTTTAAGCTCTGGAAATTAGGTCTTTGAGGATGACACTCCCCCACAGCCCTCCTAGCAAGGGCTGTAAGTTATGCCCTGGGGGTATATAAGGTTCTTATAAAGAGCGTGGTCTTAAAAACGTCAAAAAAGGCTCATTTAATTGGAAATTCAAAGGGCTAGTGCCCTTTTTAATAGTCGAGAGTAATTTGAGGGTAACTAATCCCCCTCTCACGCCCACCTTTACGCCAAACACATCCAATCAAAATTTTGAGATAGCCATTTCATTCAATGTAGTTTTAAGCTCTGAAAATTAGGTCTTTGATGATGACAACCCCCTCACAGACCTCAAGGCAAGGGTTGTAAGTTTTGCGCTGGGGCAAGTAAGGTTTTTATAGAAAGTGTTGTCGTAGAAACTTCAAAAAGGGCTCATTTGATTGGAAGTTGAAATGGCTAGAGCCCTTTTTAATAGTCGAAAGTGATTCGAGGGTAACTAACACCCCTTCCTACCCATTATCTCCCCAAACACATCAAATAAAAATTTTGAATTACCCATTTTGTTCCACGCAGTTGGAATTTAAGGAAATTATACCTTTGAGCCGGATACTCCCCCCCACAGCCTTCAGGGCAAGGGTTATAAGTTATGCCCTGGAGGCATATAAGGTTTTTATTGAAATCTTTGTTGTATAAATTTGAAAAAGGGCTCATGCGATTTGAAATTCAAAGGGCTAGTGCCCTTTTTAATAGTCAAAAGTGATTTGAGGGCAACTAACCCCCTTCTCACACCCACCTTTTCCTAAAACACATCTAATCATAATTTTTTGAGAGCCATTTTATTCAATGTAGTACAAAGTTTAGGAAATTAGGTCCTTAGGGATGACAACCCCTCCCTACCCCCCCAGCACGGCTCAGGGCAAGAGGTGTAAGCTATACCCTGGGGGCATATAAGGTTTTTATTGAAAGCTTTGTCGTAAGAACTTCAAAAGGGCTCATTCAATTGGAAATTAAAAGGACTAGTGCCTTTTTTAATAGTTGAAAGTGATTCGAGAGTGGATAACGCCCCTCTCACGCCCACCATTATCCCAAACACATCCAATCAAAATTTTGAGACATCCATTTTGTTCAACGTAGTTGAAAGTTCTGTAAATTAGGTCTTTTAAGATGATAACCCCCTCAGAGGCCTCAGTGAAAGGGTTTTTAGTTATGCCCTGGGGGCATATAAGGCTTATATAGAAAGCTGTTGTAGAAATTTCTAAAACGGCTCATTTGATTGGACATTGAAATTGCCCTTTTTGATTTTCGAAAGTGAGTGGCAAGTAATTAAACCGCCCCCCCCCTCTCATGCCCGCCATTTCCCCAAAAACATTCAATCAAAGTTTGGGGATAGCCATTTTGTTCAAATCAGATGAAAGTTCTGGATTTTATGTATTTAAGGATGAAAAACCCCCAAGTTTCCCTAGGGCAAAGGCTGTAAGTTATGCCCTGGGGGCATATAAGGTTTTTATAGATAAAGTTGTCGTAAAACTTCAAAAAGGGCTCATTCAATTGGAAATTGAGAAGGCTAGTGCCCTTTTTAATAGTCAAAAGTGATTCAAGGGTAACTAACCCCCTTCTCACGCCCACCATTCCTCCAAACACATCCAATCGAAATTTTCAGATAGCCGTTTTGTTCAACATAGTAGAAAGTTCTTGAAATTAGGTCTTTGAAAATGACACTCCCCCAGCCCTGTGGACAAGGGTTGTAAGTTATGCCCTGGGGGCCTATAAGGTTTTTATTGAAAGTGTTGTCGTAGAAACTTCAAAAGGGCTCATTTGATTGGAAATTGAAAGGTCTAGTGTCATTCTAATAGTTGAAAGTGATTGGAGAGCGGCCAACGCCCCTCTTATATCCACCATTTCACCAAACATATCCAATCAAAAATTTTGAGTTAGCCATTTTATTTAACGTAGTTGAAAGTTCTGGAAATTAAGTCTTAGAAGATGACAACCACCCTAACAGCCCTAAGGGTATGGGTCGTAATTTATGTTCTGGGGGCATATAAGGTGTTTATAGAAACTGTTTTCGTTTCAAAACGGGCTCATTTGATGGGAAATCGAAAGGCCTAATGCCCTTTATAATAGTCAAAAGTAAATGGAAGGCTTGACATTCTTATAGTGACTATTGATGTGGGTAAAGATCGATGTTAAAAGTGAAGATCACCCTCTAGTAGTGTCAAGGGTTAATTTAAGGCTGAAATATCGGAAGGATAACTACCTCCCGGGATTTTATGATGTTGGTAGACACCAGGACGAGAATTTGAGTGAAACTTTCCAGGAACAGTTAAATACTAAACTTGAGAGTTTAAAATTTGATAATGTAGAAGATGGTTGAAATAATTTTAGAAAAATAATTTGTGAAGTGGCTGAAGGTGTCTTAAGTAAGAAAGCTAGATTTGTAGCTAAGAATATCAGTGAAAAAGCCTTATGTTTAATAGAAAGGAGGAAGCACTTGTACAATAATTATCTGAGTGATAGATCATATGAAAACAAAAGGAATGTAAAGAAACTGGAGAAAGCATTTAAATATCAAATAAGGAGGTGTGAAGTGGAGGCCATGGGTAAAATTTCCGAGGATCTGGAAAATGCAGCTAGACGGCATAATAGTAAAATATTATACTGGCATGTTAATAAATTGAGAGGTAGCAGTCAATCCAGACCTGGCCTAGTTAAAGATAGGAATGGGGCCGCAATTAGTTATAAGGAAAAAACTAAAGAAAGATGGGCCGAAAATTTTGAGAATTTGCTTAACCGAAATAGAGTTGCAGGAAAATATATAGAGGAAAATGAAAAAGTTTGTGATACCTTGGATGTGAAGGAAGATTTGTTTGGTGAGGAGGAATTAGCGACAGTACTATAAAAACAATCTAAAAAAGGATTAAAAAACAATAAGGCTCCGGGTGTTGATAGGATGGTAAATGAGTTTCTTGAATAGGATGGCTCTGAGATTAAAAATAAGTTACTGAAGATTATGAATATGATTTTTTAAAAAGGGGAAGTACCTAATTATTTTACGAAAACCTTAATTAAGCCACTTTATCAGAAAAGTGATAAAAGTGAGTGTGGTAATTATCGAGGCATTAGCCTGCTCTCTGTAGGTAGTAAATTACTTAGTAATATGATACTTTTTAAACTAAGAGATGCCGTAGACAAAGTTTTAAGAGAAGAACAGTGCGGTTTTAGGAAAGGTAGAGGATGTGCCGACCAAATTTTTCACTCTTAGGCTAATAACTCAGAAGTGCCTGAGTTGTCAAACACCTTTGGTCCTCAGTTTTATAGATTATGAGCAAGCTTTCGATTCTGTTGATAGAAGAGCTTTAGTAAAGGTTTTATCCTTGTATGGTATATCAGACAAAAACATTAAAGTGATTAGTGCTGTGTATGAGAATAACACTGCTGCGATTAAGGTAGGAAATGAGGTTAGCAGCTGTTTTGGTATTAATTCAGGAGTTAAATAGGGCTGTGTTCTATCCCCCTTTACATGGATTATTTTGATGGACAATGTCTCAAGGAGCACAGGAAAGGCAATGAGAGACCATGGAATCAAATGGGGAGGAAAAAGTCTCCAGGACTTTGCTGATGGTTTAAGCATCCTAGATGAAAGTTTGAGCAAAATGAATGAAGTTTTTGAGGTTTTGCGATTTCATGATGCTAGAATAGGTTTAAAAATTAATGTTAAGAAGACTAAGTCACTAAGGCTAGGAATAAGTGAAGATGAAAAGGTGACGTTGGATAACGAAAAGATTGATCAGGTGGGCAGCGTCACTTACCTTGGTAGTATTATTAGTAAAGGTGGTGGGAGCACTGAAGATGTTAAAAGTAGAATTGCCAAGGCTCAGGATGTTTTTTCACAGTTAAAAAAAGTTTTGAAGAATAGGAAGATAAGTCTCCAAACAAAGATTAGAATATTAAAAGCAACAGTGATGACAGTGGTCAAATATGGTTCTGAAGCATGGGCGCTCCGAAAAGCGGATGAAAATTTGCTAGATGTTCTCCAGAGAAATTGCTTAAGTATTTTTCTGGGTACCCGGCTGCCTGACCGTACTTCAAACAATAGGCTATACAAAAAATATGGTTCAATACCGCTCCCTTGGACTATAATGAAAGACACATTGAGATGGTTAGGGCACGTTGTGTGGATGAAGGATGACATATTGCCGAAGATTGTTCTTTTCAGCCAACCGTCTAGGGCTAAACGGAAAGCAGGCCGTCCTTGTCTGGGGTGGGAAGACGTCATAAAGAAAGATATAATGGAGATGGGAACTTCGTTGGCGGGTGTAAAAAGGCAGGCTTTGAATAGGTTGGGAAGGAGGAAGAGCAAGCGTAGTTGTGTTGGCCTCTGGCGGCTTGGTGCTACGGTGAGTAGTTAGTAGTAGTGGTAGTAGATGTGGGTATGAGGTAAGGTATGAAACTAAATTAAACACTACTCTTTGTGTCCAGATTTTTAAAAGGGTGTAAGTTGTTAAAAATGGCTGAAAATTTTTCTCCAGCATATAAATAGTAGCCAAACTATAAAATCTTAAAAAAACGAAAAGATGTAAAGTATTATTTTCTTTTTCTTGAAAAGAATATGTCAATAAAAAACGAACAGAAATTAATTTAAAAAAAATTCCACAAAATATATTGTTCAAAGAAATGTAAAGAAAAGCAAAAAAAGCAAAAAATAACAAAAAAATAAGCAAAAATAAAATCAAATAATCTACTAAGCGTGAAAATACCGCAAATCAGCATCGATAAATAAATGAAACCCAAAACGAACAGAAATCATAATAACTAACCGAGTCAAACTCAAAACGAGCAGAAATTATCATAAGTTGGCCTTCACAAGGCCAGAACAAAATTTGCACTTTACTGAAAAAGTACAAATGAATGTGCATTGTCAGTTAAATATACATATACTGATATTTAGTAATCAAAATGTTAATATGATTTGATTTAATAAAGTAATAAAAGTAAAAAAGTTTAAATTTTTTCAGTTAAGTGCAAATTTTTTTCTGGCCTTGGGAAGGAATAAGGGTTTTGAGCCCCACTTATGATAATCTCTGCTCGTTTTGAGTTTGACTCGGTTATTTATTGTAATTTCTGTTCGTTTTGGGTTTCATTTATTTATCGATGCTGATTTGCGGTAGTTTCACGCTTGGTAGATTATTTGATTATATTTTTGCTCATTTTTTGTTTAATCAATATAATTTAAAATCGTATTCAAATGGTTTCGACTAGGTTCAAAATGGTTTTCTTTTATAAGGTTTGTGAATTTTTGTAATCCCTTGTTAAAATGTACACAAATATTTTGCATTCACCAGGTTTTTGGTATTAAGTAATTAAATGTCTATTCATACCAGTTTTTTTTCTAAATTCGAGTTTAAATCGGTTAAAATTTAGCTATAGGTTTATTTTTCTTTTTTTTCTTAGAAAGTAAAGCAGCTGAAGATGAAGAAAGAGGAAGGAAATGTAGCATTTAGAGAAGGAAAATTACAAGAAGCTATCGCCATCTATACAGAAACACTTGCGATCGACCCAGTTAATAAGCTGACCAATTCTAAAGTGTATGGCAATCGCGCTGCTTGTTACATCATGTTGGAAATATATTCACTAGCGCTGCAAGATGCAAGAGAAAGTGTCAAATGTGATCCGTCTTTTGCCAAGGTATTCAACTTCTTATCGATAAATAAAATAACAAATCGTTAGAAATAGGAGATTAATCCACTTATATTGGGAAACTTAGTTATTATTCTCAATTATCTTGAGTCTATCAACTTATGTGTTGCTACACTGGGAGGAAACTGTGTAAAGTTCTTAAGAAATACAAAAGATGTAAAAAAATTAACAAAGAGAGAAAAAGACTCAATGAAAAAACGACAAACGAAACTGCGGCCAGTAGAGAGAACAGATAAAAACCGAAACTACTCGGATATTTTGCCACTATCCAAACTAGGTATCTTCGGGAAAAGAGAAACAGATAAAAAAACAAACTAAAGGAAAAACAAATAAAACCGCCCCCATAAATAGCGGTGAGGACCACACTGCCTTTCCATCATAAACAATTAGTAGAACAACAGAGAAATTTTTATGCAAGACCGTGGAACCCAACTTTAAATGAATATTTCGTCCCTATATCCAAGGGCCGTCCTCAGCAAAACAAACGAAAAAAAAAAACAATATAAGAGAACATTAAAATTCGATCATTAAAACTAAACAAAGTTTTCTTAAATTTTCAAAACAGTCCTAGCATCATTACTTCAACAAAGTTCAACCAGGACACCCTGGTTGAACTTCCTGGTTGTCCTGGAATCCTGTTCACTTGTCCTGGAGTCACTTGAAACATCAGTTTCAAGAAACTTGCCTAATTGTAGGTTTTTATAAATTGAATTACGATGCTCAATAAATCTTTCAAGAAATTGTTGGCTAGATCTACCAATATAAATCTTCCCACAATTTTTTATTTTTTGTCATGGTTGATATTTCATTCAACAAAAGATGTAAGATAGTTTCATTGTCAGGGACCACCTTTTGTTGGTGAAACCGAAGAATAACGTTCAGTGTTTTGCGTTCGGTTGGGTAAGCTCAAAAAATATATGAACTTGATCTGACAACTTGTGTAACAATTATCATTTTTTGAAATGAACATGTATTTCCCGAACTTTGAGAATATTAAAAACTTTTTAGCTTTTTCTTGTATAATTATGCTTTTAACTCCCTCATAACCACATAAATTTAGTTATTGACATGTATAAAATAGAACCTCATTTATATCAGTACAAAATAAAAAACTCAAAATGAAGCCGCATAAAATAACGGCAAAATGATTTCTAGGACAGATAAGTAAAAAATCGTTCATATGAATATAACATTTTGTTTTTCAAAAACAAACAATAGATTTTGTTGATTCAGTTTCTTTTTGTTGTTTTTCTTCTTCTTATGTCTAAAAAAAAATTAAAAAGCGTATGGGATGATTTTGTCATGCAAACACCTATATAACCGCTGCATTCTAGCACGGATCTTCAATTCCTTTGCCACCCCTCATATGTTAGCTTTGTCACCTTTCTGGCTTTTGTTTACTGTTGATGATAAAAAAAAACAATCCGTACAGTGTTCTAAAAGTTTGAAAAATATCTGCTTAGCCTTCCCCCTGGCGAAGAATTCGCCAGATTTCAGAACGTTACGGACTCGATGACCCCTTCGTCTTGATCGCGACCAGGAGGGAAAAGTTCCTGAAATCTTTAGACCCAACGCATAGTATGTATGAAGCTATAGTCAGTAATTTCTAATGGTTGTCTTTTTAGGTAAATAATTTCGTCATTGGTTTTTTTTTTAGTTATTGAAGTATTAATTTAAGTTGTTTGTTTGTTCGATGTGCTTTGTTGTTTTCTTTTCATTTTTTCTATATTCTATTTTTACTTTTTTGTATTGCTAAAGATGGGTAATAAAAATCATTCATTCATACATATTTAGGATACTTCCTTAGGAGGCGTAGAAAAAAGGGGACCTTCTCCTTGAGATCGAGAATAAAAATTTGGGAGCCCAGGCTAGGCAGCTGTAAATACAGTCGTAGCAGGAATGAGGCCCCTCAAATGTACACTCAGCAGGTCCCACTGGTGTGTGCATATGTCCAGGGACTTAAAAGCCCTGTCTCGGCAATGAACTAAATTCCATGGTGATACACGACACCATCGCCAAAGAATCTTCTATAGGTGAACATCTATGGCAGGTCGCAAAATCAAAATCTACGAACAACGCCCTCTGCACAGGGCTGCCTCAACCTTGTCATGGTTGGTGCAAGACTGTGGACCTTGGGGTCAATTCTATTCCCAATTGAGAAGTGAAGCCCCACGAGAAAATGATAGTGTAGTAATCAACATACTATTTGGATGGGATTATGATTAATGCAGGATTTTTGTGGGCTTGGTCTGTCTTGGTGAACGTTTTCGGTCTGAAAAACTCTTTCTAGCTTTTTATCTACAATGGCTTGCCTCATCCTATTAGCATAATGTTTGTAGGCATAAATATATAATGAGTTGGAGGTAATAGGATTGAGACTGTCTTTGCAGGATTTTGACTGTTGTTGAAAGAAGAGCACGTCCAGTGATGAAAACCATGTTGAGACCAAGATGGGCCCAGGATTGCAAAAAGTTTCCATTTATACTGGACGTCTCAGGGAGTTTTGCGGTCCGCTTCTAAGCCGGCTTAAGCGCTTCGGTTTAGACCGGAGAATATTTGATGGTTCCTGTCCGGCACTGGTTATTCTTGAGCCAGTTCTAAATGGGTACCTGGAGATATTAGGATAAAAACAGAAAGCTTAATATGATTTACCCCCAACCACGCATTGCACAGAATGAGTTAAAATGCATAGTGATGCAGGATACTATCGTAGAAGAATCCTCTATAAAAGGATAACTAAGGCAGATCGTAAGATCCAGATCTAAGAACAACGACCTCTAAATAGAGCTGCCTCAATATTTCGGGGTTGGCGCAAGACTGGGAACCTTGCGATCAACTGTATTCCCAATTGAGGAGTGGAGCCCCTCGAGAAAATTATAACCTAGTATACAACGCAGTATTTGCACGGAATTCTTATTTGCACGGATGATTTTTCTGAGCTTACTCTGTCTTGGTGGACTTTTTGGGCTGAAAAACCTCTTACTAGCTGTTTTATCTACTATGGGAATGCCTCCCCCTAGTAGCATAATATTTGCACGCATAAATATATAATGGGCCGGAGGTAATAGGATTGAGACTGTCTGTGAAGAGTTTTGACTCTTGTTTATAGAAGAGCATTGCCAGGTGATGAGAATATTTTTTTGATCATGATGGGCTCAGGATTGTACAAAGTTCCCATTCATACTGAAGGTCTCAGGGACATTTTGCTGTCCGATTCTAGGCCGGCTCAAGTGCATCGGTGTAGAAGTGAGAATATTTGATGGACCCTGTCCTCTACTGGCTATGGTTGACCAAGCTCTCAATGGGTACCTGAATAAATTTGAGAAAAAACAAGGGAAGTTTTGAATGATTTACCCTCACCCAGTTATTACTATCCCGGTCGAAGGCATTGAATCAGGAGATCGGCACCTGCGCAACGCAGACTATTTGTCAGTATGCTAAATTTTTTTCTTAAGTATTTAAGTCCTGTTTAGGTTGGGATGGTATTGACAGCAGAATGATAATTGCTCATCAAACGAGTAAAAAGTGAAGAGTATAATTAATTGTAGTATAAATCCATATAGAACCAACTGATGGAGATAGTGGTGACATAAAAATGAATTTTACTTATAGTTACAGTATTAAATAAAAAGCTTCCCATGTAGAAATAGGATGTTTTTATTTACAGATTTTAACGCCCAGGTTGGTAGAAATAGGGATGAATGGTATCCTAGCCTAGGGAAATATGTTGAAGGAAAGAAAACAGCAATGGCTACAGACTTCTGCAATTTCTAAATAAAATAGTATATAAGTTAAAATACTATTTACATGAGGGTAAGACAGATTACCTTATTGATTATTTTACTGTAAAGAAGAATGACAGAATCAGTACAAGATACTAGGGTATATAGGAGTGCTGTAATTGATTTTACAAGCAATAATCATCATCTAGTAGTTTCTAAGGTTAATTTAAAGCAATTGACTATATATAAGATGGATAAAATAATTTTTGGCAAATAATATGTGAAGCTGTCTACGATATCCTAGGGAGGAAAGTTCATAGAAAAGTTGTCCTAGGGAAGAAACACAGTAAGTATATCAGTGAAAAGGCTCTGGGCTTAATAAAAAGGAAAAGGGGCGTGTACAAGAGTATCTGAGTGATTGATCATATGAAAATTAGAGGAATGTAATGAAAACGAAGAAAGTATTTAAATATAAACTACGGGGATGCGAAGTGGAGACCATTGATAAAATTGTAATCTTGAAGATACAGCTATATGGCACAAAAGAAAAATATTTTACTGACATATTAATAAATTAAAGGAATTAGTCCACCTAGACTTTTTCAAGTTAAAGATAGTAACTCAGTTAGTGACATGCAAAGAACTAAAGAGAGATAGGCAGAACGTTTCTAAAATGTGCTAAGCCGGGACAGAGCTACAGGAAGGTATTGAGAAAAATGAAAAAGTTTTTGATACCCTGAATGACAAGAAAGATTAATTTTGTGAGGGTACTAATTTTGTGACAGTACTAAAAGCATTAAAAAATAATAATGCCTCATATGTTGACAGTGTAGCAAATACTACTACTTCTACTGACAACTCACCGCAGTATCAAGCCACCTAAGGCCAACACAGCTACACACGCTCATACTCAATCCCAATCTTTTCAAAGCCTCCCTTTTTACACCCTACCACGAATTTTTCATTTCCTTTAAATCTTTCTTTATGACGTCCCACCCCAGATAGGGACGACCTGCTTTCCGTTTGGCCCTAGACGGTTGGCTGAAAAGACCAATCTTCGGCAATTTTTCATCCTTCATCCACAAAACATCCATTAGCCATTTCAACCTTTCTTTCATTATAGCCCCAGAGAGCGGTATTGAACCACATTTTTCGCGAAGCCTATTGATTGAAATACGATCAGTCAACCGGGTACTCAGAAGATTCCTTAAGCAATTTCTCAGGAAAACATCTAGAAAATCTTCCTCCGCTTTTCGAAGTGCCCATGCTTTAAAGCCATATTTGAATACCATCATCATTGTAGGTTCTAATATTCTAATCTTCATTTGCAGGCTTATCTTTCTATTCTTCCAAACTTTTTTAATTGTGAAAAAACACCCTGAGCGTTGACTATTCTACTTTTAACATCTTCACTGCTCCCATTATCTTTACTAATAAAACTACCAAGTTAAGTGAAGCTGCCCACTTGATCAAACTTTTCATTACCCAACGTCACCTTTTTATCTGCACGTATTCCTAGCCTTAGGGACTTAGTCTTCTTAACATTAATTTTCAAACCTACTTTAGCACCCGGAACTCACAAAACCTCTAAAAGCTCATTAATTTTGCTCACACTTTCGTCTAGGATGCTTAAATCATCAGCATAATCTAAATCGAGGAGACTTTTTCCTCCCCATTTGATTACGTGGTCTCCCATTGCCCTTACTGTGCTTCTTAAAACAAAGTCCATCAGAATAATTCATATATAGGGTGATAAAAACAGCCCTGCTTAACTCCTGATTTAATACAAAACCAACTGCTAACTTCATTTCTTACCTTAGCCGCGGAAGTGTTATTCTCGTGCATAGCACTAATTACTTTACTGTTTTTGTCTGGTATACCATACAAGGATAAAATTTTTGCTAAAGCTCTTTTATAAACAGAATTGAAAGTTTACTCACAATCTATAAGACTAAGGACCAAAGGTGTTTGACAACTCAGGCCATTTTCAGTTATTAACCTAAGAGTGAAAACTTGGTCGACGCATCCTCTACCTTTTCTAAATCCGCACAGTTCTTCTCTTAAAACTCTGTCTACGGCATCTCTCAGTCTAAAAAGTATCATATTACTAAGTATTTGCTACCTACAGAGACCAGACTAATGCCAAAAGACTAAAGTGGTAAATAAGTATCTTAAATATGGTTGCTATGAAGTTAGAAGTAAGTTGCTAAAGATCATGAATATGTTTTTTGAAAAGGGAGAAGTAACTAGTGATTTTAGGAGAACCCTAAGTCAAATCTTGTATAAAAAGGTGATAAGAGCGAGTTTTGGTGATTATAGAGACACTAGCCTGGTTTCTGTGGGTAGCAACTAACTTATTATGGTGTTACTTTTTAGACTTCGAGATCATGTAGAAAAAACCTTAAGACAAAAAAATTGAGGTTTTAGGAAGGATAGAAGATGTGTCCACCAAATTATTGTTCAATTGAGAGGTGCATAAGTTTAACAATTGAGAAGTGCATAAGTAATCAAACATGTTTAATACCCAGTTTTATAGATTATAAGCAATTGTTTGGTTCAGCTGATAGAAGAGCTTTAACGAAGGTCTTATCCTTGTATAATATACCAGGAAAATATATTACAGTGATTAGTGCTATGTACGAGAATAAAAGCAAGGGCAGAACACGGAATCGAATGGGGATGAAAAACTGTCCTGGGCTTAAGCATTCTAGATGACATTTTGAGCAAAATTAATGAAATTTTGAAGGCTTTGTGAGTTCAATGTGCTAGAATAGTTTTAAAAAGACTAGGAATAAGTGAAGATAAAAAAGTGACGCTGGGTAACGAAAAGACTGATCAGGTGGACAGCTTCACTTATTTTGGTAGTATTATCAATAAAGACGATGGGAACAGTAGAGATGTCAAAAAGGTTGATCAAGTGGATAGATTGACTTACATTGGTAATATTATTGGTAAAGAGTGGGAGCTTTAAAGATGTTAGAAGTACACTAGCCAAGCCACAGGGTGTTTTTCCACAGTTGAAAAAACAGGAAGATGTCTGCCGACCAAGAATAAAATATTGGATGCGACAGTGATAACAGTTGTCAAATATAGTTCTAAAGCATGAGCACACCAAAAAATAGGGGAACATTTGCGAAATATCTTCCATAGAATTTGCCTAAGGATTGTTTTAGGCTTCTGACTGACTGAACGTATTTCAAACAGTAGGCTATACGAAAAATGTGGCTATATCCCGTTTTCTAAGACTATAAGGAGACAAAGGTTGAGATCGCCACATGAAGGATGAAATATTGAAAAATATTGTCTTTTCTTGCAAACCGTCTAGGGCTAAGCGTAAAATAGGTATATTGGGTTGGGGTGGGAGAATTTTTCGTAGTTTATTTTTGAAAAAAAAAATTTGATCTTCCGTTACGTCTTATTTAAACTGCTCTACATTAATATCGGGAGTAATTTTTTAATGCACATAAAACCAACACATATACGTATTTAAAAATTAAGCATTAATAAGGTTGTTTTTTTGCATTCACCTATCAAACATCAAAATAGATCATAGTCTATTTTCTAGAAACTATCATTGCTTAATAGCTTTGTTTGTTTAGTCATTCAATATAGATAAGTAAATAAATTACTTTGTCATTTGATAATGTGCCATTCATTATATCAAACTTGTTCTCTCTTGAGATGTGTAACGGGTAAACATCTTTGGCTCGGTATAATTTTTTTCCGTTTTTGACAAAAAAACCTGACAGTGTTTTGAAAGTTTAAATTAAAGATTCGTCGTCTTTCTTTAAAAATGAATATTAGTGTAATAATACCACAATAAGTTTTGAATACAAAAAGACAAAATCGTTTTTTTATGGTTTGCATTGTCGTGAGTGGTTATTTCATGACTTAGTTGATTGAATTTTGGGATATTTCATTTTTATTCTAAAGGGCTGTATTGAGGGTAAATGACGCAGAAGATGTTATAAGTTATATCAGAAAGAGGACAGTTAAATAGCATCTGACTTATGTAGCTCCATTTCACACTCAGTGGTTATGTTATACCGTAGTTTTTGGACTTTTAACTAATTTTCCACTTTTAGTCTATCAGGGGCAACGCTCTAGCATTGTCTATAGTGAAGGTCATAAGGCTTCAATGTTTTATTATTTTTGCGCCTTCATAAGGGGTCCCTTCATAAGGAAGTAGAAGTAATATAAACTTCCGTGGAGGCTCATTCAATTTGAAACCGGAAGTTTAAGTGTCGCTTTTAAGATTAATAAGTGATCGGAGGGAAAGTAGTCCCCCCCCCGCCCCTACCCATGCTCTTATCCTAAAATACTTCCAATTAAAATTTTTGATAGCTATTTTGTTCAAAATAGTTTAGAGATCAGATAAAAAAAAACTCCAGGGCTAACACAAACCCCCAGAGTCCGGGGGCACGTTTTGAAAGTTATGTCCAGGGTGCTCATTATTTTATTTGAGGAATTCTAAAATACTCGTAAGAGGGCTTATTTGTTTGAAAACTGAACTTTTTACTTCCTTTATTAGGGGTCAAAAGTAATCGATGGGCAACTAAATCCTTTAAGTAGGATTGCATTAATAGATTCGAGCGGCTTTATGGGGCTACTCTTTTCTTTATTAGTGGTTTAAAATCACGAAGAATGTTTAACGGTGACTCTCCCTGTGTTGCCACCTATATAATCAAAGTCATAGATGGTGTTATTGTTAATTGTAGTTATAGATGGAGACATGTATGTTATAGATGGTGACATGTTTTCTACCAGTATCACTGGTAGTTTATCATCAGCTATCATCATTGAACAGAATAATAGAAATGATGAAAAAGTGAAAATGAAATACTTCAAGAAAGTATGTGCACATAATAGAGTTATCATAGTATTGAATGCTGACCAAAGACAAATATTTGAACTATGAAAAAAGCACTAACGTTGACATCATTGGAAACATATGAAAGCATTGCACGTATGCGATCTTAAAGAACTAAGAAAGAAAAGTGTAGCTCTGTAAATCCGCTCAGATCTATTAATACAATACTACTCCTTTACGCCCTGTTTTTCCCAAATGCATCTGGTCAAAATTTGGATAAAGCCATTTTCTTCCAAAAGGATCAAGGACCATATACCAAAAACTCTAGGGTCAATACAAACCCTTAGAGCTCGTGGGCTTATGTTGGAAGTTGTACCCTGGGTTGGGGGCTTATAATGTTCCTATTTAAGGGGTGGTCGTATAAACTTCAAAAAAGGTTTGTTTGATTGGAAACTGAAAGTTTTAGTTCCCTTTTAAGAGACAAAAGTGATTGGGGGGAAATAAGCCCCTCGAGCTTTTCCCCCCAATTGCATTCGATCCATTTTTTCTATAGCCATGTTGTTCATAATAGTCCAAAGATCAAATAACGAAAACTTTGGGATTGACAAAACCTCTATAGCCCGGGGGCCAGTATTTTTAAGTTGTGTCCCGGGGGCATATACGGTTTTTATAGATAGAGTGGTCAAATAATCTTTGAAGAGGCTTGTTTGGCTGGAAATTGCAACTTTTAATTCCCTTTAAGAGTCAAAAGTGACCAGGGGGCAACTTTTCCCCCACACTTTCTTTTTCAGAATTCCGTCCAATCCAATTTTTGAGGCAGTCATCTTGTTTAAAATAATCCTAAGATTATTTAAATAAAATTATGGTGTTGATGCACCCCCAAGGCTAGAGGGTGCATGCTGACAGCTGTTCCCCGGGTATATAAGGTGTTTATGGAAAGGGTGATTATATAAACTTTGATTGGAAATTGACAATTCTAGTTCCCTTTTTAAGAGTCAGAAGTCCTCAGAAGGTATCTAGACCTCCTCCTCCATTTCCACTTCTCCCCAAATGCATCTGATCACAATTTGAGTTACCTATTTTGTTCTAAATACTTCAACAGTCAGATTACAAAAACTTTGGGGTCGATATAGCTAAAATAACCTGGCAGCAAGTGTTTTCAAGTTATATTCTGGGGGAATATAAGGTGTTATTCATGGGCTGGTTATATAATCTTCAGAGGATGCTTGTTTGAATGGTAATTCAAAAGTTTTAAATCCCTTTTTGAATGTCAAAAGTGATGGAAGGTAACTATCCTCCCCCCTTCCCAGCACTTTCTTTTCCGCAATTGTAACCGATCGAATTTTTTAGATAGACAATTTGTTCAAAATAGTCCAAAGATTGTATAAATTCAATTTCCTGGTCAATACAACTCCCCTGACGGCAAGAGTTGTAAATTATGTCCGAGGGCGTATAAGGTGTGTATTGGAGAGGTAGTCATATGAAGCTCAGAGAGGCTCATTTGGTTGTAAACTAAAATTTACTAGCTCCGTTTTCAAGAGTCAAAAGTAGATAAAGGGCAGCTAGCCCACTCCCTACTCAGCATCTCTTTTCCCAAATGCCTCTAATACCTCAAAGTTTTCAGATAACTGTTTTATTCAAAATAGTCCTTATATCAAATAACAATGCCTCTGGGGTTGAAACAGCCCCTTAGAGCAAAGGGCAAGGTTTGTATGTTATGCCCCAGGGTGTTCAATGTTTCTTTAGAGGATAGTCGTATAAAGTTTAGAGGAGGATCATTTGATTGGAAAATGAAATTTCCTCTTTACTTTTTTAGAGTCAAAAGGGATCGGAGTACATCAGGCATTCCATGTCCCTTTCGAGATAACCGTTTTGTTCTAAATTGTCAAATGATCATATAGCAATGCCTACAGGGTTGACACAAACCAACAGAGCCCTGGGGTGTGGGTTGTTAGTTTTAACCCGTGGTTATATAAGGTTTTACGGAAGGGGTGGTGAAATAAACTTTGAAATATGCTCATTTGGTTGGAAATTGAAAGTTCTAGTTCCCCATTTTAAGAGTCAAAAGTACTCCAAGGGCATAAAGTACCCCACACCCTCTTCTCTGAAATTGGATCCGACCGACAGCCATTTTCGCCTAAATAATCCAAAGATTATATAAGAATGCCTCCAGGGTGTAAAACCCTCCCTCAAGAGATCGGGAGCAAGGGTTGTAGGCTTTGCCCCGGTGGCATATGAGGTTTTAATGGAGAAAATGTCAGTTCTAGTTCCCTTTTCTATAGTCATAAATTATTGGAGGGCATTTAGCTCCCCCCCACACCCACTTTTATCAAAATGTATCCAATCAAACTTTTGAGATATTCATTTTGTTGAAATTAGTTCCAAGATAATCTAGCGATACCTTCAGGGTTTAAACAACCCCCAAGAGTCCAGAGGAAAGAGTTGCAATGCCTCATGGGCATATCATTTTTTATTGAAGGGGTGGTTTCATAAACTTTGGAGGTGGCTTACTTTATTGTAAATTAAAAATTCTAGTTTGTCTTTAAGAGTAAAAAGTGATTGTAGGACAACTACCTTCCCCCCTGCTACGTCCTGTTTTCTTGAAATACTTCTTTTGAAATAGCAATTTTGTTCAAATTTGTTCCAAATTATATTTCGTATCTCGGGGTTGGCACAGCCACGCAGACCCTGGGTTTTTTAATTATAATTTAAAACCCTGGGGCAAATTAAATTTATATGGAAGGGGGTGGCCGTCTAAACTTTGGAAAAACTCATTTGTCTGGAAATTAAAATTTATAGTTCCTTTTTTAAGAGTCAAGAGGTGTCAAACGGCAACTAACTCCTTCCCCACGCCTTTTTTACCCTGAAATACATCCGATCAAATATTTTTATAGCCATTTTGTTCAAAATAGTCAAAAGATCATGTTCAAATAATAATGTCTTCGGGGTGGAAAAAAACAGAGCCCTGGGGCAAAAGTTGTGATTATGCCTCAGGCGTATATCGGTTTTTATGACAGGAGTGGTCGTATAAGCTTTAGAAGAGGCTACTTTGATGGGTAATTGAAATTTCTAGTTCAGTTTTAAAATTTAATATTAAAAAGAGGGTAACTACTCTCCCTCCTTACCCTCTTTTTTCCCAATACAGTCAATTAAAATTTGGTATTGCCATACTGTTCAAAACAGTCCAAAGATCAAACAAAAATGCCTCCAGGGTAGACAACACCTCCACGAACCCAAAAGAAAGAGTTATAAGTTATTCCCAGGTGGGTATTTAAGATTTTTGTGGAAGGAGTTATCGTATAAACTTTTTAGGAGGCTTTCTTGATTGGAAACTGAAAGCTCTAGTTCGATTTTTAAGAGTCAAAAGTAAACTAAGGATAATTAGCCCTCCCCCTTGCCCTCTTATCCCTAGATGCATGCAATCTAAATCTTAAGATTGTCATTTTGTTCAGAATAGTCCAATGGTCATAAAACCATGCCTTCAGTATTAACAAAACCCCCATATCAGAGGGAAAGGGTTTTTAATTATGTCCGGGGCATATCGGTTTTTATGGAAGTGGTAGTCGTATAAACTTTGGAGGAGGCTTATTTGATTGAAAATTTTAAAGTCTAGTTCTATTTGAAGAGACAAAAGTGATCAGAAGTCAACCAGCATCCCCCCTTACACAATTTTCTTCCAAATAGATCTGATCCTTTGACAATTGTAACAAATCTATCACATTTTTATAAATAGTTCATTTGCAGACAAACTAGATATTTACATTTGGTTTGTTACAGATGTTCTCACAAATTGTAACTTACAGAAGAATCAAACAAGATAAAATATTTTTCTCTGGATGGAGGGGGGTTAAGACTAGGTTGCGGTTGGTTAAATCCTTACCCTTTGCAGTATATAATTAAATCCTTTCAATGAAAAATATTTTCTTGTTACAAAATAGTTTTCCCCAAAATATTTTTCTAGAGAGAAATATTTGTCGGTACAAAAATATTACAGATTTATTTGATATATATTTTAGTGATAGAATAAGCAGCCCAGGACATATTAAGAAATTAACTTAGTTTTTTCAGAAATTCGAAAGTTTAAAAGTATAAAAAAGGGATAGCTATGAAAGTCATTAATGAAAAAAATTTTTCAATCACTTTGTTTGTTCTGAAATCCTGCGTTGATCCTATTCCTTGGTGATTCCGTCAATGCTTTCTGAAAATAATGTTATCGTCCAACGTTTTACACCCTCTGTTAATTTATTGATTTTAACTATTTAGACTATTATGGTTCCAGGTTTGGTAAATCCCACCCTCCCCCCCCTTTCAGCTCCAAAGGGCTATATTTTGTTCTAGTTGCCTAAAGTTAAAATATAAGGTTTTTATGGAAAGGGTGGTAGTATAAACTTTGGAAAATGCTCATCTGATTGAAGATCGAAATTTTCCTTAGCTTGTATAAAGGGTTTTAAGTGATTGGAGGGTAGCCAGCCTACCTCCCCGACCCTCTAGCACCTTTTCCTCAAAATTTCTCCAATTAAAATTTTTAACAAGCCATTTTGTTCAAAATACTCCAAAATTCCAATAACTAAAACTTAACTTTGAAAAATCCCCCATAGCCCCGGGGTAAGAGATTTAACTTGTGCAAGTTGCTCATTGTTAACATATAGGGTTTTTGTGGAGGGGCGGGTTTTATTTTTTTTTAGAGAGGGCTTATTCGATTGGAAATTGAAATTTATAGTTCTTTCTATAAGAGTCGAAAGTTATCATTGGCCAACCAACCCCCTACCCCCACCCTCTTTTCTCTATAGTTATCTCGTCAAAATTTAATGCAGCCATTTTGTTCAAAATAATCCCAAGGCTAAATAGCTATGCTTCCAGTGTTGACCCCCCCCCCCTTCCGCCCCCTGGTGCAAGAGCCGTGAATTAAACAAGTTACTTATTGTTACTTTGATACTTTTTTTACTTTGATACTCGGATTTACTGATTTTTGGGGCAAACTTGATTTACATGGCAAGGGCTGTAAGTTATTCAAGTTGCTTATTTTTATTTTGATGCTTTTTTTGCTTTGATACTTTTTTTTACTTTTAATACTTTCTTTACTTTGATACTTTGTTACTTAAATATTGTTATTAGATGAAACTCTACTACTATTACTACTAGTACTAACAACTTTCGCAGCACCAAGTCATCTGAGGCCGTCACTGCTACGCACGCTCCTCCTTTATTCATTCAAAGTCTCCTTCTTTAAACCCTCACAGAAAGCTTCCATTTCCCTTCTTTACGACATCCTCCCCCCCCCCCTCTACCAACCGTGGATGACCTACCTTTCGTCTTGCCCTAGAAGGTCGTCTGAGAAGGACAATCTTTGGCAGTCTAACATACTTCATCTTTAGAACGTTCCCTATCCACCTCAACCCTTTTCTTATTATAACTCTACAAAACGGGATTCAACCAAACTTTTCGTACAGCCTACTGTTTTAAATACGGTCGGTCAACCAGATACCCAAAACAATCCGTACGTAATTCTTCCAATTTTTGGAGCGCCCGTTTTTCAGAACCCTGTTTATCCAATGTCATCTCTATAGCTTTCAATATTCTAATCTTAGTTTGTAGAATTAGCTTCCTTTTCTTCCAAACTTTTCTCAATTGTGAAAAAAAACAGACTGAGCTCTTGTTAGTCTGATAGTCTCAGACTATCACTGCAGAGAAGATTTTTACATACTACCTGTTCCTTAAAAGTTCAAAGCCTATTGCGTCATCAACGCTTAACTGAAAACTATATGCATCTTGAGCAGTCTTGGAAAGACCTAATAAAATGAAACTGAATATTTGATATGTGAAAATATTAATTGCTGACAACTCATCAGTTAAAGATTTAATTTAAATGTAATTTTTTTAATTTTCAATGCTGTAATAATTACAAAGAAAATATTTTCAATATAAATCGTTTTCAATAAAGCACCAATGATGCAGAAACTTTTTGACTTTTATAGTTTGCCAGGGGGGCAGAGGCCAAAATCTTGTTTGTAGTTATAATTGTTCGTTTTAAGTTTGATTTATTTATTTAATTTAAGTTTCATTCGTTTTAACATATACTTTTTACTTATATTAGTGCCTGTCGTATTTTTTTCTAATTTGACGGTTAGCCTGTTGTATATTTATTTACTTTGACGGTTCACTTAATTTCATATTCTTTTTTTGGGTTTCACATATACTTTAAAAATAATTTTGCTCGTTTGGAATTTGAATTATGATAGGATTTTATTTCTGTTGATATTAATTTTCTTAATGCCTTTACTTTTTTTGGAAAAACTTCTTTATGGGAAGATTTTTTTCAAATTAACGGTTCACGCTAATATTTATCAAAATATAGATCAATATTTATTCCTCTTTCTTATTATCCTACTCCCTCCCTCTTTCTCTCTCTCTCTCTCTCACTCACTCTCTTTGAATGTGGCTATTGTGTTTAATTGCATAATATAGTTGGATTAGTGAGTAGGGGAGACCGGCCATAACTGGGACAAAAAACTTTTTTTGGGCATTACTCGAGTCTTTAAAAAGCTATCTAAACGTTTCAACGACGAATCGATAGCTTAAACATTTTAGTTTCTCCAAAACATTTTACTGATTTTAAGCGTTATTTCTATTTTTTAAACTTGCAAAAGTCTAAAGTCAGTCATTTTGTCCCAGTTATCGCGATACCCTCCATAACTGGGACACAATAATGGGGTAAAGTGGGGCATAATGTTATCTCAAGGGTAGGCACATATTTTCTTACTTTTTACTGAACTTTCGAACATAAGCATATAAAAGTAAGCAATATTCAAAAACGTCTTAAAACTACGGTGATATTCAGTTAGATATTTCTTAAAAGACGCCACTGAAATACTCTTTTGGTGGAACTATGGAAAAAGTTATTTTAAATCTTCCTGAAAAAAGAATTGCTTGACACCCCTGTCTGTTCCTCCTAACACAACTGAAGATCTCAGTTTAAGAACTACGCAGCTTTTCACTTCTACAGGTGTCTCTTCAGTCCAGACGAATTTTCACCCTCCATTGAGTTTTTACATGTCCTGTATGGTGCTTTCTTCCCCTACTTCTGCAGTTACTTATCCTACAACATAACGCAATCTGGTCTTGGATGGAAGCTTGACAAAGACATAATCAAAAATGATAATTGGCAAGTCTTCTTCTTCTTCTTCTTTGTTGCTTCCAACATGGAAGGATTCATCAGAACAGTCACCGTATTCAACAAGTGACATCTTGTTCTAAGTTCTGAGTCTTGCCCAAGTTCAGCTCTCTTAACTTTGTCCTCTTTTTCTTGATTTCTTGTATCTTCATTTTCTTGTTTTGTCATTTCACTTTCTCTTTTTTTCTTCTATGCTCACTAGCTGCTTTTTTTATAATCTCACTCACGAGCGGGCTCGTGAGGATTGTTCTGCTGCCTCTTTTACTTCCTTTGTTTGTTTGTTTCTCTAGGACCTGCCTTAGAAAGAGGCTCGACTTTTTTCTTAGAAAGAACTGCCAGCTTCAAACAACCAGAAACATATATATATATATATATATATATATATATATATATATATATATATATATATATATATATATATATATATATATATATATATATATATATATATATATATATATAGCTGTCCAAGTGTTCCCTGGTGGCAATATTTTTGGATTTATTGGCTTTTCTCGAAGATAGCACAAGTAAACTTACAAAATCTTACCATCTTCTAAACCTTGATGAATAAACTATCATCAAAAAACAGCATGGATTTCCTACCTTCAGGTATTCAGGAATGGCGAAGCATTGATTCTGAAAAGAATGACAAAACAATCATAAGAAATTACTTTTTCAAACTTGTTGGAAAAACCTTTCAGTCATTTTGACTAAACGTCACTCACATTTTGGCTTTTAGATGGCAGTTCTTCATTTACATTTCCAGTTTTTACGGAACATAAGGACACCAAAAATTTGAATGTCCCAGTTACAGCGGGTCTCCCCTATTTTTAACTAATTGTGCATAATATTCTTATGTTCTACCATTATCAACCACATATTTTGTCGTAGAACTAACATAGTTATTTAAATTTTGGCACTTGAAATACTGTCAAACCAATTGAGGGAAATGATTTAATTCTTTTAAATTTTGCAGTATCTTATTTTGTTTCTATCTTTGAACTCATGAAGTGCAATATTAAGCAATTACTATGTTTCTCTCATGCCTGGAATAAACTACAAAACATGATAAAAACAAATATTTCTGTTACTAGTTATTATTTTTTATTCTTCGTACTTCTAATACTAATTATAAAATACGTTTTTTTTTAATATAGGGTCATTTCAGAATGGGAAAATGTTTTTTGGCGATGGGCGATGTGGCCGCTGCAAAAAACGCTTTTGACAAAACAAAAGAACTAGAGCCTACAAATACTACTATTTACGCTGAGATGAGAAAAATTGATAACCTTAATAAAATAGACCAAGATTTAAATAGAGCTATTGACGTTCAAGACTATCAAAACGCCTTGCATTGGTCTGAAAGAGCCTTGGAAATTGCTGTGCTTTGTCGAAGGTACAAAGTAAAGCAAGCTGAGTCGTTGACCTGCCTTGGACGATATGAGGAGGCTGAGGAAATAATTAAGTGAGTTCTCTCTTATTTGATTGTAATTTTCCAATAGTAGCCAAGCAAGATAAATGAGACAATACTTGATCATTCGGTTGTGACATATATTTTCTCTATCAATTGGCCTTCCTGAGTTTAAAATTTATGTCTCCTGTGCAATTTTTGATATGTTATCTTCCTGCTCTCTTATAGTTTTAACACAACGAGAAAAGAAAGCTTTGCCATCATAATGAGATTCAGTTCCATCAAACTTGAATTAAAATTTAAAAACTCAGTTTACACAGCATTACAGATTAAAAATATGATGCAAGTTACCTGAAATCATTTTTAAGAAAAAACGATTTTCCAATCTTTTAAGCAAATTTACACCCTTCTCTAAGAAAAAGTTTAAGTAATATCATTATTCTAATTCGGTTAATGGATAGACCTGAAACCAAAGAATGTAATGATATGACTATCTCGTCCTTTTGATCTTAAATTAAAAAACCAGTGTTTTCAATTAGAAATGAATTAAAATTATTAAGGATAAAAGGGAGGTTACCCCCTCCCTCCTTATAGTCTAGGAACCAGCCTCTGAAAACTGACACAGGTGTGGTCAGCGAGATGACCGCGAAACGGAGGTTGGACCCAACGTAACTGACCAGGCTGATTCTGGAAACGACCGCTATATTATTGAGAAATGTTAGCGTGTCGTTGTAAGACCAAAGTTTTAGGTTTCTTCAGCTTTTAGCTATGAATAAAATGTGTAAGTGTCAAAGTAAAGCCAGAAATGCATCATTTCTAGAAACTTAATACAGAAAACGTAGCGAATTCACCTCGCAGCAGAGAAGAGAAGAAACTGAACAGCTAAGAAACTTTTAAATCAAAATGAAACAACTAAAAGAACAAATGGCTATTGCATATAAGAATGCCCAATATATTAAAATCATCCAAATTTCAAAACTCGTCTTCCGAGGACTCATCTGCCGATTCGTTACATTTTCCTGCACACTGACACAACAAATCACAGCCTCTGTTCTTGTCAACACACGGGCAGGCTCTAGAGCAAGTTCAGCAAAGGCAGTATTCGGGACTGGTACCTTGTGGGAAAGGATCTCCCTCATTGGAACTGGAGAGATTTTGCCTTTCGAAAAAGTCCAGCCGAATTGATCAGGGTCAACTGGCGAAGGCCATGGCAAGTTCGCTTCCAACAGGAATTTGACCTGTAGCAAAGAACGCATAGCGTGAAAAGAAAAAGCGTCATCCATCGGAGGCAAGTATTTCAGTTCCCGTTTTCTTGGGTACAGGTGAATGCGCAAATTGTTCAAAGACCGGAAGTCACCAGGGTCTTTGTCATACATTGCACCGACTACCTTTTGGCAGGCAGATGTAAATTCTTCCAAGACAGCTTGGACATCGTCGCACCTTAGACTCACAATCACGTTCCGGATATCCTCATAGAGGTTCCATCTTTCAACTGCTTTCATAGCTAACTTTGTGCCCTTGCCTAACTTTTTGCCATTGTAAGACCAAAAACTGATCATATACAAGTTTAAGAGATCTCCAAATTCATCCTTAAGCTTTGACGCCATGAACTTTTTGTAGCACTTCATGTGGTAGGAAGTACCGTGGGCAAGTAAGTCTTTACCTGCACATCTCTCTAAAACTTCTGGATTAGAAGAGATGAGTGTCTTAGCTTTTTCCTGCACTTTATGGCAGACGTCGGAAGACTTGAACTTGCTCATTTTGTTCTGTCTATTCTTCAAGTCTTTTTTCTTGCCACAGAACAAACAACAGGAACCATATGAAAATGAGCTCTCTGTGGAAATGATCTCGTTCTTTTCCTTGAACTCCCTGGTCTAACATTTTCTTTGTCTTCATGGTCCTTAGAGCTGAAGCTGTGGAAAAAACGCTGCTGACAGCTAAAATGCCACTTTGGGCTCTTTTCCATGAAATCTTCCTTAGATGCTTCAGTCAGTAAATACATATACTGCTTGGTTTGACAGCTCTGAAGCGTTTGAAAAAGCCGGTCAGAACTTTTCATACTTGACAGCTTCTCGTCCGTTTCTGTCTGGCAGATGACACATTCACTGAGTTTCAGTCTTTTAATTTTCTTTGAACTTGAGCCATACTGCAGCTTCTTTGAAATAATCTGTTCCATGTCTGAAAAGAGCACACAGATCAGTGTAAAATAGTCTGCAGGCACCTTTTCAAAACCCTAACACCATTTCTATGATTGTATATTTCACCATCATGACAAACAAAAGGCAAAACAGACAAAAAAAAAAGAAGTGAAAAGTTGAAATATCTGGAACCCCCTAATGAAAGTACAAAAAATGAAGTTCAAAATGCCGGTAATTAATCAATCGCCAGAAATAGCTAACACTACTGTACACCTAGTTTGGATATCATGTGGTTTTTCTCAAGTATTTCTTTCTCTTTTTGGCCAAACTGTTTTTGATGTTAAGAATTAAAAGAGAAGGGTCTGTCGGATGCAACAGTCTCATGTTTTTGGGAACTTTATGGTCTGTTGAACAGATGAAGTATCTCAAATTTGGGAAATTTTTTTTCTATGAAGTTGCTCACAAGAGTAGATCTCTTCCAGTAGCGGTGAGTTTTCAGGACCACCATGTTTGCCTCCGATTCCTGTGTCTGGGTCCAGTTTCCTTTTTACAAAAGTTTCCAGGAAAGTATTTCATGGCAGAATACAAGCATTGAATCCAGTTTACGATAGTCGCTTGTTAGCTTAACACTTACCAACCATCCAAGAAAAAGATTGGAGCTGCAGAAAGCACATCAAAACAAGTAAAAGATAATTAATTTCTGCAAATGCTCAGACCTCAGTGTCCTTTTCCCAAAATTAAGCTCTTACCAACATGGTATGAACACAGAGCCAGACATTTGAAACTGTGTTGGGCACGGAAACAAACATGCTCCAAAAAATGCCTTCAGTAAAGAACACAACCATGAGATCATTTGAAAACTGACTTGGAACCACAGTTTATAGAATTATCCAGTATGTTTACCGCAGATCATTTCTGGTCTTCATTCTTGGTGCAAACAAAAAGCTCCTCCCGCTTATTCATGGATTTGCGGGTTAGTCTGTTTGTCTCAATCAATGAAAAAAGGGTTTGAAATTGTATCATTCATAATTGTGAAAGCAGAAAACAAATTGGTGATCCAGCCAAGCCAGCCATATTAATTTTTTTTTAAATATATGAAATGTATTTGCATATCTTTAAAACCTTAATACTTGGGATTGAGTAGAGTTGTGAAGCTGAAAATTTTGTTGTTTTAATTCATTCAAGCAGAAGATCTATTTTGCAAGGTTTCACTCAAAATCAAAGGCCAGGACCCTCTAGAGGGAGTAAGGTACTTCAGAATACCTTCCCAGGACATACTTTAGCCTGTAGACCCATTCCTAAAAGTTTCATTTTCCTAAACTATCCCTTTTCCAAGATAGTCAAAAGTAGCTTATGTAGAATTTTATCAAATGCTGGACCTATGCCCCTGATGAAAACAAGGTTAAAAAAAACATTTATCAATTTATCCTCCTTTGTCAGCCTACTGTTTCTAACTGTAAGAAATAGTGCTATTACAACTGAATCCTGAAGCATGTCAATAAAACTGAAACTTTTAGATTCCTAAATTTATACTTTCTCAGCATGATAGTTGTCACCCAGACAATACCCCTCTAATTCTGATTGGGTAAATTTTTGGCAGTTCATATTATTGACTTACGTATAAAGTAAACATACTAGATGATGCCTTTTTTATGCTCTTTCGAAATATAACAATCATTTTTTTTCAGAAATGAATTTTAATCACTAGTCATTAATTTTACTAATGGGTGAGATAGGGAATGATCATACTGCTAATTCTATAAACTGTGCTCGGAACTAAACAGAAAGCTGATGCAAAAGGTTCTCAACCCCTGAAAAACGAGGCTACTATGCTATTATATGCTATAGCTTACTACTATGCTATAGCCTACTAATACTAGGCTACGCTTGCTAGATACACTACACTTGATAAATCACTGATGAAGCCTGAAACACGCTGGCAAATACTGATATATGCTGGATGTATGACTTTGTATGAGATACTGAAATTAGCTTGTTGGCTTTTGTGGGATCATTCTATCCAGTTACTTTCCCTCGACAATAGCGTTACCTACTTAGGGCATGTATCTTGTACTCTCAAGATGGCGTTGCTAGCCGAGAAAAAAAGAAGCGAAAAGGTTCTGACTTATTGTTTTGACTAAACAACTCTTGTTTTTCAGACTTTGTTCTTAAAGGAGCTGGATATAATTCTAACTTTAGGGTAAAGAGTGAGGTGTTGAGGAGGGGTCTGCCCCTGCCTCATATAGCCTAAGACTACTTAACCGGTATTTTTAAATCCTTGGGCATAGAAAATAGCCCATTTTAAGAAGGCTTCCAATTTCAAACAAATACAACTTAAAAACAATAGGGATTTTTTTTTTTCAAGACAGTGCAATTTAAATCGGTGAATATTTCGGCCCTATTTCCAAAGGCCGTCTTCAGCACAACATTAAAGAAAAAACATATATAAAAAACCAACTTACTTTGAAATACGAAGTATAAACTAAAAATGCTTTTAAAAAACCGCTTTTAAAAACCTTTAAAACAGCCCTAGTATCCTTACTTCAACGAAGTTCAACCAGGACTCTTTTTATTTATCAGTCCTGGTTAAAAAATAAAATAAAAAAAAAAAAAAAAAAAGAGTCCTGGTTGAACTTCGTTGAAGTAAGGATACTAGGGCTGTTTTAAAGGTTTTTAAAAGCGGTTTTTTAAAAGCATTTTTAGTTTATACTTCGTATTTTAATGTAAGTTTGTTTATATATATATATATTTTTTCTTTAATGTTGTGCTGAAGACGGCCCTTGGACATAGGGCCGAAATATTCACCGATTTAAATTGCACTGTCTTGAAAAAAAAATTCCCTATTGTTTTTAAGTTGTATTTGTTTGATATGAAAAGGCAGTGTGGTCTTCGTCAATATTTGCTTCCAATTTCGATACGTATTTCTTCTGTAGTCAAATTGAGTTGAAACCCTTCTTTTATAATTGCATAAGAATAAGATTTTTTGACAATAATTACAAAGATTTTACCGGCAAGTGAAGTCCCTCAAATAAATCAACAGTTTAAAATGAATTGCTGTCACATAGCAATACCCAACCATTACTAATGAAAGAAGGAACTGAATCTCCTGGCTAATAATTGACATTGGTCCTAATTGGACAATTCTTGTGTTTGAAGGGTTTTCATACATATTACCAGCATTTATCCTACATTATTGCTCTCTTTAGCAAAGACTCTATTGAAGGTTAGTATTATTATGATTTCACAGACTTTATTTGTCCTAATAAAAATATTTTTTATTAGGTTTAGCAAGAATACTCTAACGCATTTCTAAATAGTTGATATACCATTTTAAAAAATCCCAACATTCTTAGGATAAGTATAGAACCTGTAAAGTAAAACAAACTTCAGATACCTTTCAAATCCTTGAGGAAACCCACATCAAAATTTCCTAATAAGATAACGGGAATAAACCAAAGTTTATTTAATGAATGTCTCTTGAGGGTGTTTGTGAACTGGCTAGCCAGCAGATGGCATAAGGAAAGTCATGTTAAAAGCTCAACTGTGGGTTTGGACTGGGCCACGAGTAGCCAACCTCAAAACTAACCTGTGCCTGCAAGAGGGATAAAATATTCATTTTCATGAACTAAAATATAAAGAATGATTTTTTTTTTATTTTTTTTGTACGATTTTAAGATCCAGAAACTGATCATTTTATTAAATTATTAGACATCCAATCAAAGCAACCCCTGTCACGGAGCAGTAACGGAGTTCTAAAGACTGTTATATAGATTGATTTTCCGACATAAACACCAATAATAATAAAGATCCTGGAAGCGAATTTGTTGATGCCCATAACAACAAAAATTGAAAATGAAAAGGACCCTTCCAACTTGGCTTTCTTCCAAGCTAATTTTTTTCCCACAATCACCCAATCAAAATTTTGAGATAGCCATTTTGTTAAGCATAGTTGAAAATTTAATAGATATGTCTTTGAGGTTGATTACTTAATCCCCCACAGTTCTCGGGGGAAGGGCTGCAAGTTAAGAACTTTACCCATTGTTTACATATAGTATTGATAATTGGGAAGCATACAGACGTTTTCAGGAGGGATTTTTTCTGGTGAGGGGGTCGGGGAGAGCGTTACGTGGGAGGATCTTTCCATGGTGGATGTTTCCTTGTGGGAAGGGACATTTCTATGAAGGGGGCACTGGATCTCCCAGTATTATCTAATAAACGATCAGAAATTAAATAAAAAAAAATTCAACTAAAAGTATGGGGTAACATTAAAACTTAAAACGAACAGAAATTATTTTTTATATGAGGAGGTTCGTCCCCTAGTAAGTACCTCACTCTTTACGCTATTTTTTTTAGTACTTTTAAAGAGCTATCTAGTCTAATTAAATTGGCTTTGTGATTCAGGAATTTGTGATTCGAACAAAATTTGAACTTAAGCGTAATATTTGAACCCATAATACAAGTAGAAATGGGTGATTACATACAGAAGGGACTCCATATATGGGCATAGAATCCATCTAAGTGTATTGATCTACCAAGGGGAAAGAATTTCTGAGAAATTGATTTACATAATCGACGGGGACTTGTTTTCTGATAAATTGATTTCCATAATCGAAGGGGACTAGATTTCTGAGAAATTGATTTACATAATAGAAGGAGACTAGATTTCTGAGAAATTGATTGATGTACAAAGGGGACAGGATTTCTGAGAAATTGATTTGTATAATCAGTGGGGAATTCTATCATGAGGGGATTTCATTTTTTAAAGATGGCTTCTCAGGTCTTTAGGTCTGAGAGATAAATATTAATATTCTATTGATGCCATAATAGTGTAACTAGGAACACCTTAGATTTTTTTCAGAAATTCATGCAAGATCAAGACAGATTGAACATATTTTACAAGGGAAATGATTTCCTGGGAATTTCGAATGTGACAGCGCACGGATGCCGAAACAAAGGAACACGTAGGAATAACTTATAGGGGATTATTTGGGCGAAAAAAAATAATCGGAATTTTAGGGATTTTTTGGGCGAAACAGTTTGAGACATTTTAGAATATAATTTGGGGTGAAACTCTGTGGTCGTTATAATACACAAGTTTCATTTGAACAGTGTTGTAAGGTCCCCTACCTAAACCCCAAAGGGCCCCCTCCCCCGGGCCCCCAAAGAGCCTCCAGGCCCCCAAAGAGCTCCCCTCCCCGGGCACCCAAAGGAACCCCCGGGCCCCCAACAACCCCCTCCCCCCGGGTCCCAAATTTTTTTAATACTTTTTTTGCGCACTTGAGACACAGAAGGGCCCCCACATTTAAAAAGGCTTTATTATATCTTTTCAGAACAAGTTCCTTTAAACCAATTTAACAAGTTGAAATACTCATCCTTTTCACCCACAACTTTACTTTATAGCTTTTTGAACACCCCAACACCAAGCAATACTTTTCAAAGGCTTTATTATATCTTTTCAGAACAAGTTCTTTTCTTAATATCCCTCTTAAACCCATTTTACAAGTTGAAGTACTCATCCTTTTCACCCACAACTTTACTTTACAGCTTTTTGAATACCCCAACACCAAGCAATACTTTTCATAGGCTTTATTATATCTTTTCAGAACCATTACATTCTCTTGATGTTTCAAAGTTCATTTTTGATTTTTTTTTTCGTTGAACTGTAAGAGTAGGAATATTTCAGTAGTGTTTTGTCGTGGTTTACCTTCTCACTATTACATTCTCTTGACGTTTCAAAGTTCATTTTGGATTTCTTTCGTTGAAATGTAAGGGTTGGAAATATTTCAGTAGTGTTTTTTCTTGGTTTACCTTGTCATTGTTACATTCTTTTGATTTTTCAAAGTTCATTTTGGATTTCTTCATTGAAATGTAAGAGTTTGCATATTTCCGTACAGTTTTCTTGTGGTTTACATTGTCACTGTTACATTCTTTTGATTTTTCAAAGTTCATTTTGGATATCATTCGTTGAAATGTAAGATTTGGAATAGCTCAGTAGTGTTTCGTCATGGTTTACCTTCTCACTATTACATTCTCTTCATGTATCAAAGTTCATTTTGGATTTCATTCGTTGAAATGTAAGAGTTGGCGTATTTCAGTACAGTTTTCTTGTGGTTTACCTTGTCACTGTTACATTCTCTACATGCTTCAAAGTTCATTTTGGATTTCTTTTTTTTTGTTGAAAAGTAAGAGTTGGATTATTTTAGTAGTGTTTTATCGTGGTTTACCTTGTTACTGTTACATTCTCTTGATGTTTCAAAGATCATTTTGGATTTTTTTTTTCGTTGAAATGTAAGAGTTGGAATATTTCAGTAGTGTTTTGTCGTGGTTTACCATGTCACTATGACATTCTCTTGATGTTTCAAAGTTCATTTTGGATTTTTTTTGTTGAAATGTAAGAGTTGGAATTGTCACTGTTACATTCTCTTGATGTTTCTAAGTTCATTTTAGATTTTTTTTTTCGTTGCAATGTAAGAGTTGGAATATTTCAGTGGTGTTTTGTCGTGGTTTACCTTGTCACTATTACATTCTCTTGATGTTTCAAAGTTCATTTTGGATTTTTTTTTGAAATACAAGAGTTGGATTATTTCAGTACTGTTTTGTCATGGTTTACCTTGTCACTGTTAAATTTTCTTGATGTTTCAAAGTTCATTTTGAATTTTTTTTTCGTTGAAATGTAAGAGTTGAAATTGTCACTGTTACATTCTCTTGATGTTTCAAAGTTCATTTGGTTTTTTTTCGTTGAAATGCAAGAGTTGGAATATTTCAGTGGTATTTTGTCGTGGTTTACCTTGTCACTGTTACAATCTCGTGATGTTTCAACGTTCATTTTATGTATTTTCGTTGAAATGCAAGAGTTGTAATATTTCAATAGTGTTTTGTCATGGTTTACCTTGTCCTGTTACATTCTCTTAATGTTTGAAAGTTCATTTTAGATTTTTTTTTTTTCATTGAAATGTAAGAGTTGAAATATTTTAGTAGTGTTTTGTCGTGGTTTACCTAGTCACTGTTACATTCTCTTGATGTTTCAAAGTTCATTTCGGATTTTTTTCGTTGAAATGTAAGAGTTGGAATATTTAAGTAGTGTTTGTCGGGGTTTACCTTGTCACTATTACATTCTCTTGATATTTCAAAGTTCATTTTTGATTTTTTTTTTCGTTGAACTGTAAGAGCTGAAATATTTCAGTAGTGTTTTGTCATGGTTTACCTTGTCACTTTTACATTCTCATGATGCTTCAAAGTTCATTTTGGATTTCTGTTGTGAAATATAAGAGTTGGAATATTTCAGTATTGTTTAGTAATGGTTTACCTTGTCACTGTTACATTCTTTTCTTATTTCAAAGTTCATTTTGGATTTCATTCGTTGAAATGTAAGAGTTGGAATATTTCAATACAGTTTTCTTGTGGTTTATCTTGTCACTGTTCTCTTTATGTTTAAGTTTCATATTCTCTTTAAGTTTCAAAGTTCATTTTAGATTTTATTTTTCTTGAAATGTATTAGTTGGAATATTTCAGTAGTGTTTTGTCATGGTTTACCTTCTCACTATTACGTTCTCTTGATGTCTCAAAGTTCATTTTGGATTTCATTCGTTGAAATGTAAGGGTTGGAAATATTTCAGTAGTGTTTTTTCTTGGTTTACCTTGTCACTGCTATATTCTTTTGATTTTTCAAAGTTCATTTTGGATTTCATTCATTGAAATGTAAGAGTTTTCATATTTCAGTAGAGTTTTCTTGTGGTTTACCTTGTCACTTTTACATTCTTTTGATTTTTCAAAGTTCATTTTGGATATCCTTCGTTCAAATGTAAGAGTTGGAATAGCTCAGTAGAGTTTCGTCATGGTTTACCTTCTCACTATTACATTCTCTTCATGTTTCAAAGTTCATTTTGGATTTCATTCGTCGAAATGTAAGGGTTGGAAATATTTTAGTAGTGTTTTGTCTTGGTTTACCTTGTCACTGTTACATTCTTTTGATTTTTCAAAGTTCATTTTGAATTTCATTCGTTGAAATGTAAGAGTTAGCGTATTTCAGTACAGTTTTCTTGTGGTTTACCTTGTCACTGTTACATTCTCTAGATGCTTCAAAGTTCATTTTGGATTTCTTTTTTTTCCTTGAAATGTAAGAGTTGGGATATTTCAGTAGGGTTTTGTCGTGGTTTACCTTGTCACTGTTACATTCTCTTGATGTTTCAAAGTTCATTTTGGATCTTTTTTGTTGAAATGTAAGAGTTGGAATTGTCACTGTTACATTCTCTTGATGTTTCAAAGTTCATTTTGGATTTTTTCTCGTTGAAATGTAAGAGTTGGAATATTTCAATTGTGTTTTGTCATGGTTTATCTTGTTACTGTTACATTCTCCTGATGTTTCAAAATTCATTTTGGATTTTTTTTTGAAATGTAAGAGTTGGATTATTTCAGTACTGTTTTGTCATGGTTTACCTTGTCCCTGTTACATTCTCTTGATGTTTCAAAGTTCATTTTGAATTTTTTTTTTCGTTGAAATGTAAGAGTTAAAATTGTCACTGTTACATTCTCTCGATATATCAAAGTTCATTTGATTTTTTTTTTCGTTGAAATGCAAGAGTTGGAGTATTTCAGTGGTGTTTTGTCGTGGTTTACCTTGTCACTGTTACAATCTCGTGATGTTTCAACGTTCATTTTATGTTTTTTCATTGAAATGTAAGAGTTGGAATATTTCAGTAGTGTTTTGTCGTGGTTTACCTTCTCACTGTTACATTCTCAAGATGTTTCAAAGTTCATTTTGGATTTTTTTTTTTCGATGAAAGGCAAGAGTTGGAATATTTCAGTAGTGTTTTGTCGTGGTTTACCTTGTCACTGTTACAATCTCGTGATGTTTCAACGTTCATTTTATGTTTTTTCATTGAAATGTAAGAGTTGGAATATTTCAGTAGTGTTTTGTCGTGGTTTACCTTCTCACTGTCACATTCTCAAGATGTTTCAAAGTTCATTTTGGATGTTTTTTTTGGTTGAATGCAAGAGTTGGATTATTTCAGTAGTGTTTTTGTCGTGGTTTATCGTGTCACTGTTATATTTTCATGCTGTTTAAAAGCTCATTTATGATGTTTTCATTGCAAATTAAGATTTGGAAGATTTCAGTAGTGTTTTTCGGGGGTTACATTGTCACTGTTACATTCTCTTGATGTTTCAAAGTTCATTTTGGATTTTTTTCATTGAACTGTAAGAGCTGAAATATTTCAGTAGTGTTTTGTACTGGTTTACCTTGTCACTGTTACATTCTCTTTATGTTTCAAAGTTCATTTTAGATTTTTATTTATTTTATGTAAGAGTTGGAATATTTCAGTAGTGTTTTGTTGTGGTTTACCTTGTCACTTTTACATTCTCATGATCCTTCAAAGTTCATTTTGGATTTCTTTCATTGAACTGTAAGAGTTGGAATATTTCAGTATTGTTTTGTAATGGTTTACCTTGTCACTGTTACATTCTTTTCTTATTTCAAAGTTCATTTTGGATTTCATTCGTTGAAATGTAAGAGTTGGCATATTTCAATACAGTTTTCTTGTGGTTTACCTTGTCACTGTTACATTCTCTTTATGTTTCAAAATTCATATTAGGTTTTTTTTTCTTGAAATGTTTTAGTTGGAATATTTCAGTAGGGTTTTGTCATGGTTTACCTTCTCACTATTACATTCTCTTGATGTTTCAAAGTTCATTTTGGATTTCATTCGTTAAAATGTAAGGGTTGGAAATATTTCAGTAGTGTTTTTTCTTGGTTTACCTTGTCATTGTTACATTCTTTTGATTTTTCAAAGTTCGTTTTGGATTTCATTCATTGAAATGTAAGAGTTTGCATATTTCAGTACAGTTTTCTTGTGGTTTACCTTGTCACTGTTACATTCTTTTGATTTTTCAAAGTTCATTTTGGATATTCTTCGTTGAAATATAAGAGTTGGAATAGCTCAGTAGTGTTTCGTCATGGTTTACCTTCTCACTATTACATTCTCTTCATGTTTCAAAGTTCATTTTGGATTTCATTCGTTGAAATGTAAGGGTTGGAAATATTTCTATAGTGTTTTGTCTTGGTTTACCTTGTCACTGTTACATTCTTTTGATTTTTCAAAGTTCATTTTGGATTTCATTCGTTGAAATGTAAGAGTTGGCGTATTTCGGTACAGTTTTCTTGTGGTTTACCTTGTCACTGTTACATTTTCTAGATGCTTCAAAGTTCATTTTGGATTTCTTTTTTTTGTTGAAAAGTAAGAGTTGGATTATTTCAGTAGTGTTTTATCGTGTTTTACCTTGTCACTGTTACATTCTCTTGATGTTTCAAAGTTCATTTTGGATTTTTTTTTTCGTTGAAACGTAAGAGTTGTAATATTTCAGAAGTGTTTTGTCGTGGTTTACCATGTCACTATGACATTCTCTTGATGTTTCAAAGTTCATTTTGGATTTTTTTTTGTTGAAATGTAAGAGTTGGAATACTTCAGTAGTATTTTATCGTGATTTACCTTGTCACTGTTACATTCTCTTGATATTTCAAAGTTCATGTTGGATTTTTTTGGATTTAGAGTGGCACGCCACTCTAAGTGAATCTAAATTATCCCAAATTTTTGCGTATCTCTCTCACTCAGACTGTATGTCGGAGCAGGTGTCTTACATTTCAACGAAAAAAATCTCATATGAATTTTGAAATATCAAGAGAATGTAAGAGTGACAAGGTAAATCACGATAAAATACTTCTGAAATATTCCAACTCTTACATTGCAACAAAAAAAAATCCAAAATGAACTTTGAAATATCATGAGAATGTAACAGTGACAAGGTAAACCACGACAAAACACTAATGAAATATTTCAACTCTTACATTTCGAAGAAAAATCTAAAATGAACTTTGAAACATCAAGAGAATGTAACAGTGACATGGTAAACCATGACAAAACACTATTGAAATATTCCAACTCTTACATTTCAACAACAAAAATCCAAAATGAACTTTGAAACAATAAGAGATTGTAACAGTGACAAGATAAACCATCACAAAAAACTACTGAAATATTCCAATTCTTACTTTTCAACAAAAAAAAATCCTTAATGAACTTTAAAACATCAAGAGAATGTAACAGTGACAATGTAAACCATGACGAAACACTACTGAAATATTCCAACTCTTACATTTGAACAAAAAATCCAAAATGAACTTTGAAACATCAAGAGAATGTAACAGTGACATGGTAAACCACGACAAAACACCACTGAAATAATCCAAATCTTACATTTCAACGAAAAAAAATCAAAAATGAACTTTTAAACGTCAAGAGAATGTAACAGTGACAAGGTAAACCACGACAAAACACTACTGAAATATTCCAACTCTTACATTTCAACAAGAAAAGTCCAAAATGAACTTTGAAACATTAAGAGAATGTAAGAGTGACATGGTAAACCACAACGAAACACTACTGAAATATCCAACTTGTATATTTCAACGAATAAAGTCCAAAATGAATTTTGAAACATCAAGAGAATGTAACAGTGACAAGGCAAACCACGACAAAACACTAATGAAATATTCCAACTCTTGCAGTTCAACGAAAAAAAAATCTAAAATGAACTTTGAAACATTAAGAGAATGTAACAGTGACAATATAAACCACGACAAAACACTACTGAAATATTCCATCTCGTACATTTCAACAAAAAAAAATCTAAAATGAACTTTGGAACATCAAGAGAATGCAACAGTGAAAAGTTAGATCACTACAAAACGCTACTTAAATATTCCAACTCTTAAAATTAAACGAAAAAAAAAAATCGAAAGGGAACTTTGACACATTAAGAGAATGTAACAGTCACAAGCTAAACCATTACAAAGCGCTATTTACATATTCCAACTCTTAAATTTCAACAAAAAAAATCCAAAATGAATTTTTAAACATCTAGAGAATGTAACAGTGACAAGGTAAACCACGACAAAACACTACTGAAATAATCCAACTCTTAAATTTAAAGAAAAAAAATCCAAAATGAACTTTGAAACATCAAGAGAATGTAACAATCACAAGGTAAACACGACAAAACACTCCTGAAATATTCCATCTCTTGCAATTCAACGAAAAAAAAAATCCAAAATGAACTTTGAAGCATCAAGAGAATGTAACAGTGACATGGTAAACCACGACAAAACATTACTGAAATGTTCCAACTCTTACATTTCAACGAAAAAAAATCCGAAATGAACTTTGAAACATCAAGAGAATGTAACAGTGACAAGGTAAACCATGATGTAACACTACTGAAATAATCCAACTCTTACATTTCAACGAAAAAAATTCCAGAATGAGCTTTGAAACATCAAGAGAATCTAACAGTGAGAAGGTAAACCACGACAAAACAGCACTGAAATATTTCAACTCTTACATTTCAAGGGAAAAATAATCTAAAATTAAATTTGAAACATAAAGAGAATTTAACAGTGACAAGGTAAACCACGACAAAACCCTACAGAAATATTCCAACTCTCACATTTCAAAGAAAAAAAATCCAGAATGAACTTTGAAACATCTTTAGAATGTAACAGTGACACGGTAAAGTACGAGAAACACTACTGAAATAATCCAACTCTTACATTTCAACGAAAAAAAAAAAGAACTTTGAAACATCTTCAGAATGTAACAGTGACAAGGTAAACCAAGAGAAACACTAATGAAATATTCAAACTCTTACATTTCAATGAAAAAATCTAAAATGAACTTTGAAACATCAAGAAAATGTAAAAGTGACAAGGTAAACCACGAAAAAACACTACTGAATATTCCAACTCTTACATTTCAACCATAAAAAATCTAAACAAACTTTGAAACATCAAGTTAAGGTAACAGTGACAATTCCAACTTTTACATTTCAACAAAAAAAAAATCCAAAATGAACTTTGAAACATAAAGAGAATGTAACAGTGACAAGGTAAACCACGACAAAACAGTACTGAAATAATCCAACTCTTACATTTCAACTACAAAAAAAAATCAAAAATGAATTTTAAAACATCAGGAGAATGTAACAGTGACAAGGTAAACCCCGATAAAACACTACTGAAATATGCCAACTCTTACATTTCAACAAAAAAAAAAAATCTAAAATAAGTTTGAAATATCAAGAAAATGTAACAATGACAAGGTAAAAAGTGACAAAACACTAATGAAATATTCCAACTCTTACATTTCAACGAAAAAAAAAATCCAAAATGAACTTTGAAATATCATGAGAATGTAACAGTGACAAGGTAAACCACGACAAAACACTACTGAAATATTGCAACTCTTACATTTCAAGAAAAAAAAAATCTAAAATGAACTTTGAAACATCAAGAGAATGTAAGAGTGACAAGGTAAACAACGACAAAACACTACTGAAATATTCCAACTCTTACATTTCAACGACAAAAATCCAAAATGAACTTTGAAACAATAAGAAAATGTAACAGTGACAAGATAAACCATCACAAAAAAACTACTGAAACATTCCAATTCTTACTTTTCAACGAAAAAAAAAATACTTAATGAACTTTAAAACATCAAGAGAATGTAACAGTGACAATGTAAACCATGACGAAACACTACTGAAATATTCCAACTCTTACATTTGAACAAAAAATCCATAATGAACTTTGAAACATCAAGAGAATGTAAGAGTGACAAGATAAACCACGACAAGACACTACTGAAATATTCCAACTCTTATATTTCAACGAAAAAAATCCAAAATGAACTTTGAAACATAAAGAGAATGGAACAGTGACAAGGTAATCCACGAGAAAACACTACTGAAATATTTCATCTCTTACATTTCAACGAAAAACAAAATCCAAAATGAACTTTGAAACATTAAGAGAATGTAAGAGTGACATGGTAAACCACAACGAAACACTACTGAAATATCCAACTTGTATATTTCAACGAATAAAGTCCAAAATGAATTTTGAAACATCAAGAGAATGTAACAGTGACAAGGCAAACCACGACAAAACACTAATGAATTATTCCAACTCTTGCAGATCAACGAAAAAAAAATCTAAAATGAACTTTGAAACATTAAGAGAATGTAACAGTGACAATATAAACCACGACAAAACACTACTTAAATATTCCAACTCGTACATTTCAACAAAAAAAAAAACAAAATTAACTTTGAAACATCAAGAGAATTTAACAGTTACAAGGTAAAACACGACAAAACACTACTGAAATATTCCAACTCTTAAATTTAAACGAAAAAAAAAATTCAAAATGAACTTTGAAACATTAAGAGAATTTAACAATCACAAGTTAAACCACTACAAAACACTACTGAAATATTCCAACTCTTATATTTCAACAAAAAAAATCCAAAATGAATTTTTAAACATCTAGAGAATGTAAGAGTGACAAGGTAAACCACGACAAAACACTACTGAAATATTCCAACTCTTACATTTAAAGAAAAAAAAATCCAAAATGAACTTTGAAACATCAAGAGAATGTAACAATGACAAGGTAAACACGACAAAACACTCCTGAAATATTCCATCTCTTGCAATTCAACGAAAAAAAAAATCCAAAATGAACTTTGAATCATCAAGAGAATGTAACAGTGATATGGTAAACCACGACAAAACATTACTGAAATGTTCCAACTCTTACATCTCAACGAAAAAAAAATCCAAAATGAACTTTGAAACATCAAGAGAATGTAACAGTGACAAGGTAAACCATGATGTAACACTACTGAAATAATCCAACTCTTACATTTCAACGAAAAAAAAATCCAGAATGAACTTTGAAACATCAAGAAAATCTAACAGTGAGAAAGTAAACCACGACAAAACAGTACTGAAATATTTCAACTCTTACATTTCAAGGGAAAAATAATCTAAAATTAAATTTGAAACATAAAGAGAATGTAACAGTGACAAGGTAAACCACGACAAAACACTACAGAAATATTCCAACTCTCACATTTCAAGGAAAAAAAATCCAAAATGAACTTTGAAACATCTTTAGAATGTAACAGTGACACGGTAAAATACGAGAAACACTACTGAAATAATCCAACTCTTACATTTCAACGAAAAAAAATGAACTTTGAAACATCTTCAGAATGTAACAGTGACAAGGTAAACCATGAGAAACACTACTGAAATATTCAAACTCTTACATTTCAAAGAAAAAATCAAAAATGAACTTTGAAACATCAAGAAAATGTAAAAGTGACAAGGTAAACCACGAAATAACACTAATGAATATTCCAACTCTTACATTTCAACTATAAAAAATCTAAACAAACTTTGAAACATCAAGATAATGTAACAGTGACAATTCCAACTTTTACATTTCAACAAAAAAAAAATACAAAATGAACTTTGAAACAAAAAGAGAATGTAACAGTGACAGGGTAAAACATGACAAAACACTACTTAAATATTCCAACTCTTACATTTCAACAAAAAAAAATTCTAAATGAACTTTGGAACATTAAGAGAATATAACTGTGACATGGTAAACCATGACAAAACACTACTGAAACATTCCAACTCTTGCATTTCAACGAAAAAATCCAAAATTAACTTTGAAACAATAAGAAAATGTAACAGTGACAAGATAAACCATCACAAAAAAACTACTGAAACATTCCAATTCTTCCTTTTCAACGAAAAAAAAATACTTAATGAACTTTAAAATATCAAGAGAATGTAACAGTGACAATGTAAACCATGACGAAACACTACTGAAATATTCCAACTCTTACATTTGAACAAAAAAGCTCGAAATTAACTTTTAAACATAAAGAGAATTCACTAGTGGCATGATAAACAACGAGAAAACACTATTGAAAAAATCAAATTATTGAACTACTACTAGAACAATCTAAACTGGAGCTTAAAGCGTCAAGAGAATGTAATAGTGACATATTTAACTACAACGAAACACCAGTGAAATATTCCAACTCTTAAATTTCAACAAGAAAAGTCCAAAATGAACTTTGAAACATTAAGAGAATGTAAGAGTGACATGGTAAACCACAACGAAACACTACTGAAATATCCAACTTGTATATTTCAACGAATAAAGTCCAAAATGAATTTTGAAACATCAAGAGAATGTAACAGTGACAAGGCAAACCACGACAAAACACTAATGAATTATTCCAACTCTTGCAGATCAACGAAAAAAAATCTAAAATGAACTTTGAAACATTAAGAGAATGTAACAGTGACAATATAAACCACGACAAAACACTACTGAAATATTCCATCTCGTACATTTCAACAAAAAAAAATCCAAAATGAACTTTGAAACATCAAGAGAATTTAACAGTGACAAGGTAAACCACGACAAAACACTACTGAAACAATCCAACTCTTAAAATTCAACGGAAAAAAAAAAAATCCAAAATTAACTTTGGAACATCAAGAGAATGTAACAGTGACAAGGTAAACCACTACAAAACACTACTGAAATATTCAAACTCTTAAATTTCAACGAATAAAATCCAAAATGAACTTTGAAACATCAAGAGAATGTAACAGTGACAAGGTAAACCACGACTAAACACTACTGAAATATTCCAACTCTTACATTTAAAGAAAAAAAAATCCAAAATGAACTTTGAAACATCAAGAAAATGTAACAATGACAAGGTAAACCCGACAAAACACTCCTGAAATATTCCATCTCTTGCATTTCAACGAAAAGAAAAATCCAAAATGAACTTTGAAGCATCAAGAGAATGTAACAGTGATATGGTAAACCACGACAAAACATTACTGAAATGTTCCAACTCTTACATTTCAACGAAAAAAAAAAATCCAAAATGAACTTTGAAACATCAAGAGAATTTAACAGTTACAAGGTAAACCATGATGTAACACTACTAAAACAATCCAACTCTTACATTTCAACGAAAAAAAATCCAGAATAAACTTTGAAACATCAAGAAAATCTAACAGTGAGAAGGTAAACCACGACAAAACAGTACTGAAATATTTCAACTCTTACATTTCAAGGGAAAAATAATCTAAAATTAAATTTGAAACATAAAGAGAATGTAACAGTGACAAGGTAAACCACGACAAAACACTACAGAAATATTCCAACTCTCACATTTCAAGGAAAAAAAAAATCCAAAATGAACTTTGAAACATCTTTAGAATGTAACAGTGACACGGTAAAGTACGAGAAACACTACTGAAATAATCCAACTCTTACATTTCAACGAAAAAAAAATGAACTTTGAAACATCTTCAGAATGTAACAGTGACAAGGTAAACCACGAGAAACACTATTGAAATATTCAAACTCTTACATTTCAAAGAAAAAATCAAAAATGAACTTTGAAACATCAAGAAAATGTAAAAGTGACAAGGTAAACCACGAAAAAACACTAATGAATATTCCAACTCTTACATTTCAACTATAAAAAATCTAAACAAACTTTGAAACATCAAGATAATGTAACAGTGACAATTCCAACTTTTATATTTCAACAAAAAAAAAATCCAAAATGAACTCTGAAACAAAAAGAGAATGTAACAGTGACAAGGTAAACCATGACAAAACATTACTGAAATAATCCAACTCTTACATTTCAACTACAAAAAAAAAACAAAAATGAATTTTAAAACATCAGGAGAATGTAACAGTGACAAGGTAAACCACGATAAAACACTACTGAAATATGCCAACTCTTACATTTCAACAAAAAAAAAATCTAAAATAAGTTTGAAATATCAAGAGAATATAACAATGACAAGGTAAAAAGTGACAAAACACTACTGAAATATTCCTACTCTTACATTTCAACGAAAAAAAATATCCTAAATGAACTTTGAAACATCAAGAGAATGTAACAATGACAATTCCAACTCTTACATTTCAACGAAAAAAAAATCTAAAATAAACTTTGAAACATCAAGAGAATGTAACAATGACAAGGCAAACCACGAAAAAACATTACCGAAATTATCCAACTTTTACTTCCAACGAAAAAAATCAAAAATGAATTTTGAACCATCAAGAGATTGTAAACCAGTGACAAGGTAAACCATGATAAAGCACTACTGAAATAATCCAGCTCTTACATTTCAACAAAAAAAATTAAAAATGAACTTTGAAACATCAAGAGAATGTAACAGTGACAAGGTAAACCACAAAAAAACTGTGCTGAAATATGCCAACTCTTACATTTCAACGAATGAAATCCAAAATGAACTTTGAAAAATCAAAAGAATGTAACAGTGACAAGGTAAACCATGACAAAACGCTACTGATATATTTTCAACTCTTACATTTCAACGACTGAAATCCAAAATGACCCTTGAAACATCAAGAGAATGTAATAGTGAGAAGGTAAAATATGACAAAACACTACTGAAATATTCCAACTCTTACACTTCTACAAAGGAAATCCAAAATGAACTTTGAAAAATCAAAAGAATGTAACAGTGACAAGGTAAACCACGACAAGACACTACTGAAATATTCCAACTCTTACATTTCAAGGGGAAAAAAAATCTAAAATGAACTTTGAAACATAAAGAGAATGTAACAGTGACAAGATAAACCACAAGAAAACTGTATTGAAATATGCCAACTCTTACATTTCAACGAATGAAATCCAAATGAACTTTGAAATAACAAGAGAATGTAACAGTGACAAGGTAGACCATGACGAAACACTACTGAAATATTCCAACTCTTACATTTAAAGAAAAAAAAATCCAAAATGAACTTTGAAACATCAAGAGAATGTAACAATGACAAGGTAAACTACGACAAAACACTCCTGAAATATTCCATCTCTTGCATTTCAACGAAAAAAAAATCCAAAATGAACTTTGAAGCATCAAGAGAATGTAACAGTGATATGATAAACCACGACAAAACATTACTGAAATGTTCCAACTCTTACATCTCAACAAAAAAAAAAATCCAAAATGAACTTTGAAACATCAAGCGAATGTAACAGTGACAAGGTAAACCTTGATGTAACACTACTGAAATAATCCAACTCTTACATTTCAACGAAAAAAAAATCCAGAATGAACTTTGAAACATCAAGAGAATCTAACAGTGAGAAGGTAAACCACGACAAAACAGTACTGAAATATTTCAACTCTTACATTTCAAGGGAAAAATAATCTAAAATTAAATTTGAAACATAAAGAAAATGTAACAGTGACAAGGTAAACCACGACAAAACACTACAGAAATATTCCAACTCTCACATTTCAAGGAAAAAAAAATCCAAAATGAACTTTGAAACATCTTTAGAATGTAACAGTGACACGGTAAAGTACGAGAAACACTACTGAAATAATCCAACTCTTACATTTCAACGAAAAAATAAATAAAAATGAACTTTGAAACATCATGAGAATGTAACAGTGACAAGGTAAACCACGAGAAACACTACTGAAATATTCAAACTCTTACATTTCAATGAAAAAATCTAAAATGAACTTTGAAACATCAAGAAAATGTAAAAGTGACAAGGTAAACCACGAAAAAACACTACTGAATATTCCATCTCTTACATTTCAACTATAAAAAATCTAAACAAACTTTGAAACATCAAGATTATGTAACAGTGACAATTCCAACTTTTACATTTCAACAAAAAAAAATCCAAAATGAACTTTGAAACATAAAGAGAATGTAACAGTGACAAGGTAAACCATGACAAAACATTAATGAAATAATCCAACTCTTACATTTCAACAAAAAAAAAATGAATTTTAAAACATCAGGAGAATGTAACAGTGACAAGGTAAACCACGATAAAACACTACTGAAATATGCTAACTCTTACATTTCAACAAAACAAAATCTAAAATAAGTTAGAAATATCAAGAGAATGTAACAATGACAAGGTAAAAAGTGACAAAACACTACTGAAATATTCCTGCTCTTACATTTCAACAAAAAAAATCCAAAAACTTTGAAGCATCAAGAGAATGACTTCCAACTCTTACATTTCAACGAAAAAAAAAATCTAAAATAAACTTTGAAACATAAAGAGAATGTAACAGTGACATGGTAAACTACGACAAAACACTACTGAAATATTCCAACTCTTTCATTTCAACGAAAAAAATCCAAAATGAACTTTGAAACGTCCTGAGAATTTAACAGTGATAAGGTAAAGCACGATAAAACACCACTGAAATAATCCAACTCTTACATTTCATCAAAAAAAAAAAAAAGAACTTTGAAGCATCAAGAGAATGTAACAGTGACAATGAAACCACAAGAAAACTGTCCTGAAATATTTCAACTCTTGCATTTCAACGAATGAAATCCAAAATGAACTTTGAAAAATCAAAAGAATGTAACAGTGACAAGGTAAACCACGACGAAACACTACTGATATATTTTCAACTCTTACATTTCAACGAATAAAATCCAAAATGACCCTTGAAACATCAAGAGAATGTAATAGTGAGAAGGTAAAATATGACAAATACTACTGAAATATTCCAACTCTTACACTTCTACAAAAGAAATCCAAAATGAACTTCGAAACATCAAGAGAATGTAATAGTGACAAGGTAAACCACTACAAAACACTACTGAAATATTCAAACTCTTACATTTCAAGGAAAAAAAATCTAAAATGAACTTTGAAACATGAAGAGAATGTAACAGTGACAAGGTAAACCACAAGAAAACTGTATTGAAATATGCCAACTCTTACATTTCAACGAATGAAATCCAAATGAACTTTGAAATAACAAGAGAATGTAACAGTGACAAGGTAGACCATGACGAAACACTACTGAAATATTCCAACTCTTACATTTAAAGAAAAAAAATCCAAAATGAACTTTGAAACATCAAGAGAATGTAGCAATGACAAGGTAAACTACGACAAAACACTCCTGAAATATTCCATCTCTTGCATTTCAACAAAAAAAAATTCCAAAATGAACTTTGAAGCATCAAGAAAATGTTCCAGTGATATGGTAAACAACGACAAAACATTACTGAAATGTTCCAACTCTTACATCTCAACGAAAAAAAAAATCCAAAATGAACTTTGAAACATCAAGAGAATGTAACAGTGACAAGGTAAACCTTTATGTAACACTACTGAAATAATCCAACTCTTACATTTCAACGAAAAAAAATCCAGAATGAACTTTGAAACATCAAGAGAATCTAACAGTGAGAAGGTAAACCACGACAAAACAGTACTGAAATATTTCAACTCTTACATTTCAAGGGAAAAATAATCTAAAATTAAATTTGAAACATAAACAAAATGTAACAGTGACAAGGTAAACCACGACAAAACACTACAGAAATATTCCAACTCTCACATTTCAAGGAAAAAAAATCCAAAATGAACTTTGAAACATCTTTAGAATGTAACAGTGACACGGTAAAGCACGAGAAACACTACTGAAATAATCCAACTCTTACATTTCAACGATAAAATAAATAAAAATGAACTTTGAAACATCTTAAGAATGTAACAGTGACAAGGTAAACCACGAGAAAACACTACTGAAATATTCCAACTCTTACAGTTCAATGAAAAAATCTAAAATGAACTTTGAAACATCAAGAAAATGTAAAAGTGACAAGGTAAACCACGAAAAAACACTACTGAATATTCCAACTCTTACATTTCAACTATATAAAATCTAAACAAACTTTGAAACATCAAGATAATGTAACAGTGACAATTCCAACTTTTACATTTCAACAAAAAAAAAATCCAAAATGAACTCTGAAACAAAAAGAGAATTTAACAGTGACAAGGTAAACCATGACAAAACATTACTGAAATAATCCAACTCTTACATTTCAACAAAAAAAAAAACAAAAATGAATTTTAAAACATCAGGAGAATGTAACAGTGACAAGGTAAACCACGATAAAACACTACTGAAATATGCCAACTCTTACATTTCAACAAAAAAAAATCTAAAATAAGTTTGAAATATCAAGAGAATGTAACAGTGACAAGGTAAAAAATGACTAAACACTACTGAAATATTCCAACTCTTACATTTAAACGAAAAAAAAAATCCAAAATGAACTTTGAAACATCAAGAGAATGTAACAGTGACAATTCCAACTCTTACATTTCAAGAAAAAAAAATCCAAAATAAACTTTGAAACATCAAGAGAATGTAACAGTGACATGATAAACCACGACAAAACACTACTGAAATAATCCAACTCTTAAATTTCAACGAAAAAAAATCCAAAATGAACTTTGAAATATCAAGAGAATGTAACAGTGACAAGGTAAACCACGATAAAACACTACTGAAATAATTCAACTCTTACATTTCAACAAAAAATTTCAAAATGAACTATGAAGCATCAAGAGAATGTAACAGTGACAAGGTAAACCACAAAAAAACTGTGCTGAAATATGCCAACTCTTACATTTCAACGAATGAAATCCAAAAATGACCTTTGAAACATCAAGAGAATGTAATAGTGAGAAGGTAAAATATGACAAAACACTACTGAAATATTCCAACTCTTACACTTCTACAAAGGAAATCCAAAATGAACTCTTAAAAATCAAAAGAATGTAACAGTGACAAGGTAAACCACGACAAAACACTACTGAAATATTCCAACTCTTACATTTCAAGGGAAAAAAAAAATCTAAAATGAACTTTGAAACATAAGGAGAATGTAACAGTGACAAGATAAACCACAAGAAAACTGTATTGAAATATGCCAACTCTTACATTTCAACGAATGAAATCCAAATGAACTTTGAAATCACAAGAGAATGTAGCAATGACAAGGTAGACCATGACGAAACACTACTGAAATATTCCAACTCTTATATTTCAACAAAAGAAATTAAAAATAAACTTTGAAGCATCATGAGAATGTAACAGTGATAAGGTAAATCACGACAAAACACTAATGAAATATTCAAACTCTTACATTTCAATGAAAAAAAAAATTCTAAAAATGAAATTTGAAACATAAAGAGAATGTAACAGTTACAAGGTAAACCACGACAAAACACTACTGAAATGTTTCGGCTCTTACAGATCAACGAAAAAATTCCAAAATGAACTTTGAAACATCAAGAGAATGTAACAGTGACAAGGTAAACCATGATGTAACACTACTTAAATAATCGATCTCTTACATTTCAACGAAAAAAAAATCCAGAATGAACTTTGAAACATCAAGAGAATCTAACAGTGAGAAGGTAAACCACGACAAAACAGTACTGAAATATTTCAACTCTTACATTTCAAGGGAAAAATAATCTAAAATTAAATTTGAAACATAAAGAAAATGTAACAGTGACAAGGTAAACCACGACAAAACACTACAGAAATATTCCAACTCTCACATTTCAAGGAAAAAAAATCCAAAGTGAACTTTGAAACATCTTTAGAATGTAACAGTGACACGGTAAAGTACGAGAAACACTACTGAAATAATCCAACTCTTACATTTCAACGAAAAAAAAAATAAAAATGAACTTTGAAACATCTTCAGAATGTAACAGTGACAAGTTAAACCACGGGAAACACTACCGAAATATTCAAACTCTTACATTAAAATGAAAAAATCTAAAATGAACTTCGAAACATCAAGAAAATGTAAAAGTGACAAGGTAAACCACGAAAAAACACTACTGAATATTCCAACTCTTACATTTCAACTATAAAAATCTAAACAAACTTTGAAACATCAAGATAATGTAACATTGACAATTCCAAGTTTTACATTTCAACAAAAAAAAATCCAAAATGAACTTTGAAACATAAAGAGAATGTAACAGTGACAAGGTAAACCATGACAAAACATTACTGAAATAATCCAACTCTTACATTTCAACAAAAAAAAACAAAAATGAATTTTAAAACATCAGGAGAATGTAACAGTGACAAGGTAAACCACGATAAACCACTTTTGAACTATGCCAACTCTTACATTTCAACAAAAAAAAATCTAAAATAAGTTTGAAATATCAAGAGAATGTAACAGTGACAAGGTAAAAAATGAGAAAACACTACTGAAATTTTCCAACTCTTACAGTTCAACGAAAAAAAATCCAAAATGAACTTTGAAACATCAAGAGAATGTAACAGTGACAATTCCAACTCTTACATTCCAACGAAAAAAAATCCAAAATGAACTTTGAAACATACAGTGACATGGTAAACTATGACAAAACACCACTGAAATATTCCAATTCATACATTTCAACGAAAAAAATCCAAAATTAACTTTGAAACATCAAGAGAACTTAACAGTGACAAGGTCAACAACGACAAAACACTACTGAAATAATCCAACTGTTACATTTCAACGAAAAAAAACCAAAATGAACTTTGAAGCATCAAGAGAATTTAACAGTGACAAGGTAAACCACAAAAAAACTGTGCTGAAATATGCCAACTCTTACATTTCAACGAATGAAATCCAAAATGAACTTTGAAAAATCAAAAGAATGTAACAGTGACAAGGTAAACCATGACAAAACGCTACTGAAATATTTTCAACTCTTACATTTCAACGAATGAAATCCAAAATGACCTCTGAAACATCAAGAGAATGTAATAGTGAGAAGGTAAAATATGACAAAACACTACTGAAATATTCCAACTCTTACACTTCTACAAAGGAAATCCAAAATGAACTTTGAAAAATCAAAAGAATGTAACAGTGACAAGGTAAACCACGACAAAACACTTCTGAAGTATTCCAACTCTTACATTTCAAGGGAAAAAAAATCTAAAATGAACTTTCAAACATAAGGAGAATGTAACAGTGACAAGATAAACCACAAGAAAACTGTATTGAAATATGCCAACTCTTACATTTCAACGAATGAAATCCAAATGAACTTTGAAATAACAAGAGAATGTAACAGTGACAAGCTAGACCATGACGAAACACTACTGAAATATTCCAACTCTTAGATTTCAACGAAAGAAATCAAAAATAAACTTTGAAGCATCATGAGAATGTAACAGTGATAAGGTAAACCACGACTAAACACTACTGAGATATTCCAGCTCTTACATTTCAATAAAAAAAAATCTAAAATAACCTTTGAAACATAAAGAGAATTTAACAGTGACAAGGTAAACCACGAAAAAACACTACTGAAATATTTCGACTCTTACAGTTCAAAGAAAAAAATCAAAAATGAACTTTGAAACATCAAGAGAATGTAATAGTGACGAGGAAAACCATGACAAACACTACTGAAATATTCCAACTCTTACATTTCAACGACAGAAATCCAAAATGAACTTTGAAACATCTTCAGAATGTAACAGTAACATGATAAACCACGACAAACACTACTGAAATATTTCAACTCTTACATTTCAACGAAAAAAAATCTAAAATGAACTTTGAAACATCAAGAGAATGGAACAGTGACAAGGTAAACCACGACAAAACACTACTGAAATATTCCAACTCATACAATTCAACGAAAAAAAAATCAAAAATGAACTTTGAAACATCAAGAGAATGTAATAGTTTTGAAAAGATATAATAAAGCCTTTGCAAAGTATTGCTTGGAGTTGGGGTGTTCAAAAAGCTGTAAAGTAAAGTTGTGGGTGAAAAGGATGAGTACTTCAACTTGTAAAATGGGTTTAAGAGGGATATTAAGAAAAGAACTTGTTCTGAAAAGATATAATACAGCCTTTGAAAAGTATTGCTTGGTGTTTGGGTGTTCAAAAAGCTGTAAAGTTAAGTTGTGGGTGAAATGGATGAGTACTTCAACTTGTAAAATAGGTTTATGAGGGATATTAAGAAAGGAACTTGTTCTGAAAAGATATAATAAAGCCTTTTAAAATGTGGGGGCCCTTCTGTGTCTCAAGTGCGCAAAAAAAGTATTAAAAATGGGGGAGGGCTGGGGGAGGGGGCCTCTTTGGGGGCCCTGGGCATGGGGGCCCTTTTGGGGCCCGGGGGAGGGGGTTCTTTGGGGGCCCGGGGGCCATTTGGGGGTCCGTGAAGGGAAGGGGCTTTTTGGGGGCCCAAGGGGATGGGGCTCATTGAGGTTTGGGTAGGGGACCTCTAAACACTGTTCAAATGGAACTTGTGTATTATAACGACCGCAGAGTTTCATCCCAAATCATCTTCTAAAATGTCTCAAACTGTTTCGCCCAAAAAATCTCTAAAATGCCGATTAATTTGTTTTCGCCCAAATAATCCCCTAAAAGTAATTTCTGTGTCTTCCTCTGTTTCGGCATCCCTGTGCTGTCACATTTGAAATTTCCAGGAAACCATTTCCCGTGTAAAATATATTCAATTTGTCTTGATCTCGTATGGATTTCTGAAAAAATCTAAGGTGTTCCTAGTTACGTTATTATAGCTTCGATAGAATATTAATATTTATCTCTCAGACCTAAAGACCAGAGAAGTGATATTTAAAAATAGAATATTAATTTACCTCTCAGACCTAAAGACCTGAGAAGCCATATTTAAAAATGAAATCCCCTCATGATAGAATTCCCCGCCCTATTATGGAAATCCATTTCTCAAAAATCTAGTCCCCTTCTTAGATCAATTGATTTCTCAGAAATCCTGTCCCCTTCGATTATGTAAATCAATTTTTCAGAAATCTAGTCCCTTTCGATTACTTAAATCAATTTCTCAGAAAACTAGTCCCCTTCGATTATGTAAATCCATTTCTCAGGAATTCTCTCCATTTCGTAGATCAATACACTTAGATGGATTTTATGCCCATATATGGAGTTCCTTCTGTATGTAATTACCCATTTCTACTAATACACAAGTAACAAAACTCCTTCCCTTTACAAAAATTGTAAAAATAAAACTCAAATAAAATTCTCAAATTTGGAAAGCCTTTTTTTCCACGGGGGGTATTTACCAGGGGGGGGGGGAATTTCCACAGGGGGTATTTTCCGGGGGGTATTTTCCGGGTTGGTATTTTCAGGGGGGGGGGGTGTTTTCCGCGGGGTAATTTTCCGAGGAGGGGTATTTTCAACGGGGGAGGGGGGGTATTTTCCGCGTTGGTATTTTTCAGAGGGGTATGTTCCGGGGGTTATTCGCTGGGGGGGGGGGGGGTAAATACTGGCCACCTTGATCAACCATGTCAAAGGTCTTTGAAAAATCCAGAAATAAGCCCAATACAGTATTTTTACGGTCAAGTTGGGAACGTATAAACTGTGTGGCGTCGATTAATGCATGAACAGTTGAAAATTTGCAACGGAAGCCATATTGATGAGGAGAAATCAACGAATCTGAAGGGTGAATCCCAAATAAAAAGAGTGAAAGATACGGTTCTAAGAAGCTTATTACTTAGGCTAAAGAAGTAAGGTGTACTACTATTACAAAGATATTTGATAACTTGAAGTACTTCTCTACTATCAGTTGGAGAGAAAAACATGGATCTGGGATTCTTTCTAGGGTTACTGACTGGGAGGGAGAACAGGAGTTAGCATTTGGAATAATGATGAAATAGTTATTAAAAGCATCCGTACTGAAATTGGGTCAATTAAAATGCCACTGATATCCTTCAGGTTAATGTGTATAGATCTTGAATTCCTTTTTTTTCACGAATTTTATTTATTGTGGACCAAATTTTTTGTAAGTTTCCTTTGCAGTGAGAGATTTTTGAATATTAATAAGTTTTTGCTTCCCGGACGAGTTTGAAAAACGAGTTTGATTTATACATCGTATAAGTTTTGTTTATTATAATAATTTATGTCAATAATGCTACTGATTTTGCAAGCTAACTTATATAGATAATTTTAACGGTATGAAAAGAATATCAGGCTATTGGACATCCAGGGGCATATATGGGTAGTTTTTCAGCTTGATTTACGAACTGGAAAAGTTGAACTGATACGATCACTCAGTCCTTGTGCAAAACCACATGTGGCTGAATGAATATCCTGACAATTCAAAACCTTGGATCAGTCGAAGGATTTCAAACGATCCATGAACCGGCTCATATTCACAGTATTATATATTCTATTAGACGTAGGGGTATTAGTTCTAGCGGGTTGAGTAGTTGGTAGGGTGGGTAGGGAGAGATAGATTGGAAAGTGGTCTGACAGGTCAGAGAATATTATTTTGGAGAACAGGTGGTTTCCCAGGGAAGAAGAAACAAAAACTTTATCAATTACAGTAGCTGTAGACCTCATACGATCAACTCTAGCAGGAAATATATCGTGGGAAGAAGACCACTTGAGGTAAATATTTCAAAGAAGGTACCGCAATCATTATTATTGCTATCATTTAGTAAATCGCAATTGAAGTCTCCAAAAGCTATTGCCTTCTTTTGTGGCAAATTAATAAAACTAGAAAAATCATCAAACCGATTACAAAAGAAAGGTGTCAGAAACGAGGGTGGTTCATAAAACAATGAAAGAAATAAAAAAAATGTCGTCAACACTTATGTCTACAAATATTGAATAAATTCATCAATTATTCATAGATTACGAGAATAAGGATTCACAGTCTAATAGTATGTTGAATTTACCAGCCTGAAGTAATAGCCCATTGCCCATTGCCCTGGCCATCGCCCTATGTTCAGTGTTGCAAAATTTTGAAGAAAACATTCCTCGCCGATCGCCCAATCTTTCAAATTGATTACAGCGTTGCTAAATTTTGTCTCCTTTAACCTAAAGGACTATTAAAAATACTTTAACTCAATTAGTTCAGAGCAGTGGAAATTCTAAGGGGTCAGACACTACTTTTTGGGACTAAACCTTATCTGCTTGACTAGTAGCTCATTTTAAAGTCAATTTTTCTCTGATTCATAATATGTACGTCTTACCGCGTTTAAGAGTCTTGAATTAAGTTTAGTTCCCAAATAGAGTTTTTTTTTAAGAAATCCAAAATCCTTGTCTTACAAAAAAGTGGGCGATGGTCTTTCATTGGCTTATTATGTCCTATATAGTGTTTTTATGAAGTGAAAAACAATAGGCCTTAGATTTCCCATAACATTCAATATTTTCTTTATTGTTACAACTCTTTGGGACTTTTTCATTTAACCAAGGTGATTTTCTTATCACCCTAGGCTTAAAATTCCAGCCATAAGGTCAAAGAATCAGAAAAAGGTTCTTATTCTTCTCAAAACGTGGAGTGCTATCATCAGACAGATGAGACGTTTCAAATGAGCTATCACTCGCCACAATTCGTAGCACAATCACAATTGAATCACAGCAGAGCAGATTCTAAGGGGACAGACACTACTTTTTGAGACTAAACCTTATGTGCTTGACTAGTTGCCCCTTTTAAAGCCGATTTTTATCTGATTCATAATATATACGTGTTACTGCGTTTAAATGTCTTGAATTCAATTTAGTTCCCAAATAAAGTTTTTTTTTAAGAAATTCAAAATCCTTGTCTTACAAAAAGGCGGGCAATGACCTTGCAATGGCTTATTATGTCCTATACAGTGTTTTTATGAAGTGATAAACAATAGGCCTTAGATTTACCATAACATTCAATATTTTCTTCATTGCTACAACTCTTTGTGACTTTTTCATTTAACCAGGGCGATTTTCTTATCGCCCTAGTCTTAAAATTCCAGCCATATGGTCGAAGAATGAGAAAAATGTTCCTATTCTTCTCAAAACATGGATTGCTATCATGAGACAGATGAGACCTTTCAAATGAGCTGTCACTCGCCACAAATCAGAGCAAAATCACAATTGACTCACAGCAGAGGTGATTCTAAGGGGTCAGACACTACTTTTTGGGACTAAACCTTATCTGCTTGCCTAGTAGCTCATTTTAAAGCCCATTTTTCGCTTATTCATAATATATACGTCTTACCGCGTTTAAAAGTCTTGAATTCAATTCAGTTCCCAAATAAAGTGTTTTTAAGAAATTCAAAATCCTTATCTTAAAGAAAGCGGGCGATGGCCTTGCTTTGCAGTATTGCACAGTGATAAATTCGTAAGAAACGTAAAATCTTGCACAATACACATTTAAATATCCATTGTGGTCTGAGTTTCATCATTTGCTTGATTTGAATATTGGAATTTTTCTTCCGCTGGCGAAATATCATTGGTAGTAATTTTGGACTGGGATCTAAAGTTTGCCGTTTTTTTTTAGATTTCTTGTCTTTGACTTGGGCAGTGGCACCGAGTACCATCTTGGGGGTTGTGACATTGTCCGAGTCTGTATTAATTTGATTTGCAGTTGAGTCCACAGGCTTAAATAGCTTCTATGTGGAATCTAGGTTCTTTTTTGATTGAAGATAGTTGAGCTATAGCTGTTTCTAAGATGTCATCACCTAGGAGTTTAGAGATAGCTTTCTTCTTGAGAATATTTTTGGTTTCCTCAGGTTCATTACTAACCTCATTTAAGTGACTGACTGTGACTGTTCTACTGGGCCGATGGGATTTGGGTTGCCCAGGGATTCTTGCAGCTACAACTAAGTAGGGTAGGTTAATTTTACCAGATGTTCTAAGATTACAACTCGCTTTTGGTGAGCCAGGCAAGATTGGTTTTGGTGGGCTGTGTGTCCCTTACGGTTACAAATTCTGCAGAAAGGGTCTGAGTCAGGGCATTCATTAATTGCGTTTTCCACAATTAAGGTAAGACGGATGGCACTTTTGCAGTGTTTTGGCTGTGGCCGTGGGCCAGACAAGTGGAGTATTATAAGGGCTTAGACTTATAAATCTTATAAAAAAGAGACATACCGTGCAAGAATATTCCTCTGTTTAGCTCTACTTTGCATGAAATGAGGATTGAACGGCTTGGGTGAAGGACTCCTTCTTTGTTTAAACTTAGCCTTATTGCAGTTGAAGGATTTATGAGAAGGCCTGAAGAATCTATTAGTTCGGTTTGTATTTCCTCCACTTTTACACTGGTATCAACACCATACAGCACATGTTTGTGTAACTTTTCCACATCTTTTTTTGTGGCTAAAATTTTCGAGCCATCAAGAATTATTTCTTTGTATTTTGACAGGTAATGGTCTTCCGCCTGAGTAGACGTAAAGTAAATATCAATAGACTCGTCCTGCTTGAAAACAAGTTCAAAATTTACCTTGGTGATCAGAAAGACAGCTTCCTTAAATTGTTTTATTCGATCTTTTTAAAAGGATTGGCCATTGGTTTTCTTGATCGAAACAGTATAATAATTAGGGTAATCGGTAGTACTAGTTTCTAGGACACTTGAAGGGAGTGGTGGCACTAGTACTGGCTAACGAGTTTCATCCTTTTCCCGCTTTTTACCAGGCGTCTCAACTCTTTCATTAGAGTTAGTTGCGGTTAAGGCCCGAATTCCTGACAAGTCGCTAACTGTTTTGGACCTCGTAGTTGGGGGGGGGGGGGTTCTAGGAAGAGTTTTAGAAGTAGGTTAGGATGGTGACAGGCTAAGGGTTTCAGTGGGAATATCCTTCTCGGGTGGTAGCTTTAGGGGCTATTTTTTTCCTGACATTTATTTGGACGAGACACTGCAGATTCACGAACTGTTAATCAGTCTTAATTCAAGGTTACTTGACCAAAAGTAAATTTGACAATTTTTAATCAGCGATAACACAAATATATTCAATGTTAAGTAGGTTAATCAGTGGCAAATAATATCTAAGGGGGTTTTCTGATGGCAATAACCAGTTAATATTCAGTTATGGAACTAAATTATTCACTATGATAAATAATAACTCACTTTGTTTTGAGTGAGCAATCCTTCACAATTAAATCTGCAAGTTAATTGCGCAATCAAACACAGTACAGTAGAAAAGACAATCCTATTAGGTTCATAAGTTAGTTCCTTTTAGTTCAGATACTAAACTCATGCTGGTATGCTTGTATTTTGCTCCCATATAAAACATTAAATAACACACAACTTCTTTCTTGCTAAAAATGCAACTAATTTAGAATTAGAACTGTGGCTGTTCAAAATGACCGAAGGATAACCCAGTTTCCACCGTCTGCTGCACTTCTCAAAGCGCAATGTATGCTATAGGGTTCCAACACGTGTAACACAGTTTTACCTTGATTAGATTAGTTCTTGCAACACTTGACACAGTTCTGCCATGCTTGGCACGGGCCACCTGGTGCACATTATTTCTGAAAGTTGACTTCCCTTCACAAATGACATCTTTTTTAATTGTCGTTGCCTTAGATTAAAATATCAAATTGTTTTTAGCAACACAAAATTTTTTTTGCTGAAATAAACCGTGTTGATTTATTTTATTTTACTCCATTTTGATTGAGAAGGGCAACGCCCATTATTAAGATGTCTTTCAACAATTTCGAGGTGTAGCTTAAACGACATTTCATAGGCGGCGCAGCAGCACTGACTAAGTATAGAGCGATATAAACACAATGTATTATTATCTGTTTATTTGCTGTTTTTTTCTACCGGGGCATTTCATATAGAAGGAGTTGTCGTAGAAACTTCAAAAGGTTCATTTGTTCAGAAATTCAAAGTTCTAGTGCGCTTATTCAAAAGGCATGGGAGGGCAACCAGCGCCGCATGCCAATCATTTCCACAAATACAGCCAATTCAACTTTTGCCATCATGATCAGTGTAGTTGAAAAACCTCTAATCCCGTCTTTGAAGATGACAGCCCTCCCCCAGCCATTTTGTCCAGAGTAGTTGAAAGGGCTAGCGTTAAGTCTTTTAGGATGGGACTCCCCCCCCCCAATCCCTCGTTAAAAGGGTTGTAAGTTATGCCCTGAGGGTATATAAGAGCTTCAGAGGGGTCTGGAGAGGAAACCATAAGTTCTAGTACCCTTTTAAAGTTTACAAGTGATGAGAGGGCAACTAGCCAACACTTTCCCCTTCCCTCCCGCTCTATTTATCATAATTACATCCAATGGAAATTTTTTGATAGCAATGGTCCAAAGATCACACAAACAAGGCTTTCGGGGTTGCCACAACCTCCCATAGTCTTGGGCCAAGGGTTGTAAGTTATGTCCTGGGGAAATATAAGGTTTTTGTGGAAGGGGTGGTCTTGTGAACTTTAAAAGAGGGTTATTGGATTTTAAATGTTAAGTTCTAGTTCCCTTTTAATAGTAAAAAGTGATTGTGAGCAAATATCCCCTTCCCCCCAGCACCCTCGTTTCACCAAACGCAAACAATCAAAATTTTGAGATTGCTATTTTGTTCACAACAATTCAAAATGCATATAAAGATGCCTCCAGGATGGATCTAATCCTTCAAAGCCCAGGGGTAAGAGTTGTAAGTTCTGCCCCGAGTAAAGTAAGGTTTATATGGAACGGGTACTTGTATAAACTTGGGGCTTATTAGATTGGAGTTCTAATGCCCTTTTTAAGAGTTAAAAGTGAATAAATGGCAACCATCCCCACCCCCCAAAGCTCATCAGTCGCCAAATCACATCCGATCAAAATTTTAAAAGAGCTATTTTGTTCAACGTTGTTGAAAGATCTAGTAACTATGTTTTTGGTGACGTTAGCCTCCCCAGAGTTCTCCGGGCAAGGGCTGCAAGTTAGGCAATTCAATTTTTAAATATAGTAAATGTTATTGAGAAAGGTATGCATGTTTAAAGTTTATTTTCCGAAAAGGTGAAGGATATTCAGGTGAGCCTTTCAGAGAATGTTGATGGGAATGTTGAACTAAATCTAAACACATTATGTGTATATGGTTTGTCAAAACTCCGTAACTGCGAAATGACTGAGAATGTTAATTTGTAACTTTCAGGAAATGACAAGAGAGATGATCAAAAAAGTAATATTTGCATACTACGACAACTATCACCAAAATTTTCATCAAAATTTTGAGATATCTAGTATGTTCATAACAATTCATGGAGCATTTAAAAATGCCTCCAGGATGGACATAACCCTACATAGCCAAGGAGCAAGGGTTGTAGGTTCTTCCCCGAGGAAAATAAGACTTATATGCAACGGGTGCTTGTGTAAACTTGGGGCTCATTAGATTGGAGTTCTACTACCCTTGTTAAGAGTCAAAAGCGAATAAATGGCAACCAGCCCCACCCCCCAAAGCCCATCAGTCCCCCAAAACACATTCGATCAAAATTTTAAAAGAGCTATTTTGTTAAGTGTTGTTGAAAGGTCGAGTAATTGTGTCTTTGGTGATGTCAACCTCCCCAAAGTCCTCAGAGCAAAGGCTGTAAGTTAGGAAATTCATTCATTTCTAAAAATAGCATATGTTATTGAGAAAGGTATGCATATTTGAACTTTGCGTTCCATAAAGATGAAGGACATTCATGTGAGCCTTTCAGAGAATGTTGAGGGGAGCATTGAACTAAATCTAAGCACATTATCTGTATACGGATTATCAAAATTTCTTAATTATGAGCTGACCGAGGATATTAATTTGGAACTTTTAGGAAATGATAAGAGAGATGCTACCACAACTACGACCAGTCTCACCACTGCTACTGTTCTTATTTCTAATACTGCTACCCCACTACACCATTTTCAGTATTAAAGGTAAATTTGAAATAAATCAAAAGATACTATGTGAATGCACATTGTTTCTTGCGATATTATCAGGGTCTTCGAGTATATTGTTTTACCTAGTCTAACTCAAAATAATTCTTTCTTTGGTGAAAATCAACTTGGTTTCAGATCTGGTGTGGGTTGCCAACATACTCATCGTGTCCTTTTTTCTATTCTACTTTCTAATTCTTCTAAGGGTAAAGGCATATATTTCTGTACACTTAATCTTTCAAAGGTTTTTGATTCTGTTGTTCATAACCAGCTTTTCTTTTCTTTGGTTTCTTCTGGTGTTAATTTTTCGGTTATTTACCTTCTACGATTTTGGCATTCTAATTCTTACCTCCGCCTGAAATCTTCTCCAGAAACAACTATTAAAGTGCTTCGAGGCGAAAGGCAGGGAGGTGTTTTATCACCAACTCTTTTTAAAATTTGTATTTCTACTGTTCTGGAAAAGATCTCAGGCACTTATTATTCTGGTTTTACTGATATTTCTTAAATTGCCTATGCTGATGACATTCTGTTGATTAGTCGTACTAAATCTGCTCTTTCTGCGATGGTTTCCTTAGTTTCTCACTCTTTCCTAAATATTGGTCTATCTCTGAATTTTGACAAGTGTGAATTCTTATCTTATAATCTGTATTCGTCTACTCCTCTGGTATGCAATGAATTTTCTTTACTTTCTGTCTCTTCCTTTCGGTGGCTAGGTATTACTGTTTTTAATTCTCTAGCTTTCTTCCTTAAACAGATTGTTGCTGATGCAGTAAGAAAAATCCAGTTCAGTTATTCAAAAATTGTAGCAAACCGTGGAAAATATAACAGAAGAGCTCTTGGGCTCTTATTCTCGAGTTTTTCTGATCATTCTGTACTTTAATTTTCGGGTGCTCATTCTGTTCTTAAGCTAAAAGATTTGAAAAAGATTAAAGTTATATATTTCAAATTTTACAAATTTCTTCGTTCTCTGCCGCCATGGACTAAAAATCGGTATGTAGTTAATAATTTCATATTACGGATGTAACTCAAAAGCTCGGTGACCTACACAAAAAGCTTTCTGCAGATACATTTTGTATTATTGGCCCTGACCATGGTCTTTTACAACTTTTTCTTAGTTTAAATTAATTGCTAGTGTTTTTTGATGTTCTTTTTGTTTTTATTATTTTTTTTTATTATTATGTTTTTTATCCGCTTGTACGACTTGTTCTCTTGTAGTTGTGGGTAATAAATGATTGAATTGAATTGTCATTGATCTCAAGAATTCATTTGGATATTAAGTTAGAACTTTAAGTAAATGCTTAAGGGAGAAAATCATCTGGCCAAAAGGCAGTATCCGGATGCTAATGTACTAATACTACTATCACCGCTGTATTTACTACTAGTTCTACCACTGCTTAACGGAGAAAATCATCTGGCCAAAAGGCAGTATCCGGATGCTAATGTACTAATACTACTATCACCGCTACATTTACTACTAGTTCTACCACTGCTTCAACTACTATTTCCATTGCAACTACTTGAAAGGCTAAGAGCATCAAGATAAAAACCTCAATAAGAAATAAATATATATGAACAAACAGGTTATCAAAAGGACATATCAGCAATACCATAGCAATGGCTGATTGTATAAAGTTGAAACTTTCAGGTGTTGATGAGAATTATGTTCAACTGACGGAAAGGTAAGTTAATACTCTGGCTGCTACTTGCACTATCACTGTTAGTATTACTGCTACTGCTTGTAATACCAATATGCCAACTACTATTGTGACTAATTTTACAACTATGCCTAATGGCATGAAGGTGAAAATTTTAGCAAATTTTGAGGGGGGAGGTGAACTGAATTCCAACACGCCATCTGTTTGCCGGTTGTCAAAAGGGCTTAACGTCATTATCTTAGGAACGGTTTGGTGTGTGAAGTGGAAACTAACAGGGCTTGTTGCAGGGGATGTTAAAGTAACCAAAAAAAATTGCATCCTAATGGTACTGCTACTACTCGTACTGCTACTACTGTTGCTATAATTACTACATCTACTCCTACTACTGCCACTAAAGCTGAGGATGCTACTAATAACTCTTTCGTCACTAATATTACTGCTGGTACTACTTCTACCACTACTATAACTAGAGGCATTAAGGTGAAAAATTTGGGTAAAACTGAAAGTGCATAGAACTAAACGGAAACATACTCATGCAAGTTGTCAAGAGTACGTAAAAAAATCACTTTAGGAAAGATTAATGGTATTAAGCTGAAGCTTTTAGCGTGTGTTGAAGTAGATGTTGACGAAATCGAAGTTACTATCCGCATATTACTACTAGTGCTACCAAAGCTATTGCTACTATGCCATCTAGGAGAGTTGAGGTGGAGCTTTAAAGAAATATTGAGGTGGCAGTGAACTAAATCAAAACGAGCTAGGAGCATGTTGATTTTCAAAAAGGTGACAGGCCAATATCTTAAGAGTGGCTTACATAATTAAGTTAGACCTTTAATGGTAAGTTATTGCAGATTTTGAACGATCCTGAAGGCAGTATGCGTTTACTATTAATGCTAACACTACACTTTCTGTAAATAATGCTGTTAAGGGTACTAAGGTGAAACTCATAGAGAACGTTATTCAATTAAACAAAAAAACCACATGCAAGCAGGATTTCAAAAGGAGATATAATCAATATCATAGGCATAACCGCTCTATAATAGCTAAATACATCCTTGAAACTTTTAAAGAACTAATTCGATTGAAAATTAAAATTTCTAGTGTCCTCTTTAAGAGTCAAAAGAGATCGGAAGGCAAGTAGCCCTCCTCACAAGCCCATTCGTGTTCGAAACGCATCCAGTCTAAATTTTGAGACAGCCGCTTTGTTCAGTATAGTAGAACGGTCCAGTAACTATGTCCCTAAGAATACTTGGTATGTCAACCCCCCACAATTGTGCATATGGCCTATTTCGCTTTAGAATTAAATCAAAAGATACTCTGAGTGTGGTTGCCGATCATCCAATCGTAAAGCTACCTCACATCACCATCAATAAAAAAATGACCTCCAAAGCAAAACAAAATACAAAAAACAACCGAGTAAAAACCAAAACAAGCAAATATTGACATCAGTAGGGCTGACAAACCCTATGCCCTCTCAAAACCAGAGCATAATTTTCACGAAAATTGTGATTGTATCTCATTGTATAATTCTATATTGAAATAAAGCCTTATAAAGCCTTATATTATATATTGCTGAGTTTACGAACGATAATGAGTTGTAAAACTTTCACAGAAACTTTCACGAGTGATAAGATGCATTGATCATACTTTTTGGTGATCAAGCTGGGTTCCTCCAACAAGTATTTTGACCTTGAACGAGGTGGGGAGAGGACCTACGAAAAGACTTAAGAGTAGTATCAACTTTATGATAGGGAGCAGCTGTGTTGAGATCTGGCAGCATGGCACCGCAATGATATATATCAGAAGTAGCATATTATCCATTATAAATAGTTTAATGAGTTGCCTTTTCAAAATATGAAATAGTATGCAAAGTGTAAATGAATCTTTGGGGCAACTACAACGAAATGGTTCTGATAAAAATAAATATATGTCCTGAAAAAAGAATAGCTATTAAAAATTTCTTGATTTCACAACCCTACATAACAGATTTTGTACCTGACTTGATTGGGTAATATCAAATTAGGCATAATAGAATATAAAAATAAGAAATACCATTAAGTAATCTGAAAATACTGGTGAGTACCGTTTATCTAACAGTTTTTGCAATAGAGATTAAAGCTTTTTGAATATTCGCTGTTGCTGTTATTGGAGTTCAACTTCAATTCACATCGAATTTGGATCACCATAACTATACTGCTAAAATTTCACAGCAGTGCAAAGTCACCTGAGGCCACCATAACAACGCCCACTCTTACTCCACCCCAGTCCATCCAAAGTTTTACTCTTTACCCCCTCACATGAAACCCTAATCTCCATAAAATCCTTCTTATGACCTCTTCTCACCCCACTCGGGGATGACCTGCTTTTCATTTGGCCTAAGATGGATTGAATTTTTAGATTTCTTTGGTTTTCCATTTCTTAAAAAAAGGTATAACATAAAGAAAGAAAACATCTAAAATGGGGTTTTTAAAGGAAAAACGAAACTACTGAAGAAACATACAAAGTGAATATTTGAGAAAACAATCGCCTCTCTTCTTCAGCGCGAACAAAATAATAAAAACAAGGAAAATGCCGAAGAAAAAACCAAAAAAACAAACGCAGAAAATCAACAAAACCAATTAAAAACCAACGAAAAAAAAATTTAAAGATCAGTAAAATTCAATAAAAGACAAAATTATAAGAATTAAAATCAAATAACTAAAGACCATAAAGTGAGTTATTCGCCAATATCCGCAATTTACACAAAATTCAGAAATTCGGACCTGCCATTGGCGGATGGCAGGATGCGTTTCTTCAATACTTTTGTTTATTCTTTAAAAACCCCATTTTTGATCGTTTCCTTTCTTTATAAAAAAAGGCATTATGTTAAACCTGACTGCTTACGTTTACATTTTTCTGATAGTGAAGCTTTTGTAATATTCTCATATCTTTATTTGACAACACTGGCCAAATAATGCTTAAATATCCTTCTGGATTGCTAGCAAATTTTTCTTTACGTGTTGCCTAGAAATATACACTTAATCATCTTAATACCAATAATACTCTGCCCTAGGTTTAGAAATGAAAAATTTCCAATGGTCCTCACTTTATTCATTCATTGGTATTCAATTAGGCTCTTACTTGAAAAATGTGAGCTATTTTTTTAATTTGATTTTTGTTATGTAATTTGCAAAAATTAGTCCCTGTTTGAAGTTGATGTTACCATCCCGAAACTTCGTAAAATATTCATTATATATCTTTATAAGTAATTTGTGCATTTAAATGAATATGGATAGGCAGAATATGGATTTCTCCTTCAGACGAATAAGTTTCATAGTCAGCCACAGTTTGTGTTTCACAAGGGTCATTACAGCCTTAAAAATTACAATAATATTACAGTGAAATAAAATATTGAACTTGAATAAAAACTCGAAAATAAATATTAACATTACAGTAAAATTTTGAACTGAGGAGCTTTCAGTAATTAATATCATTATACATAAAATATTTAGTTTAATTTACTAGATTTTCTAAAACTGTTCATGACCCTTAAAGTTTTCCTCTTCCTTAACTGTAAAAACCTAAAGCCTACTGCTTCACTGGCGTTTCCCTGAAAACGAATTGTATGACAGAAATTTCTATTCCAGTTCTTACAGCATTAAAAATTATAATAAAATTACAGTGAAATAAAATATTGAACTTGAATAAAAACTCGAAAATAAATATTAACATTACAGTAAATTTTTGAACTGAGGAGCTTTCGGCAATTAATATCATTATACATCAAATATTTAGTTTAATTTACTAGACTTTCTAAAACTGTTCATGACCCTTAAAGTTTTCCTCTTCCTTAACTGTAAAAAACTAAAGCCTACTGCGTCACTGGTGCTTCCCTGAAAACTAATTATATTACAGATATTTTCTTTTCCAGTTCTTACAGCAGTAAAATTTATAATAAAATTACAGTCAAATAAAATCTTGAACTGATGGATCTTTAAATAATTAATATCATTATATGTAAAATATTCTATTTGATTTTGTTTATTTGTTTTCAGGTATTTCTATGTTGAAAGTGTATTTCTAATTGCCCTTTGATCTCTTTTGACTCTTTGAAAGTGGACTAGAACTTTCCAGTTTCAATCAAATTAGCCCTCTCTGAAGTTTATACGGGCATCCCTTCGTCGACCTTGGAGTTTTAATATTTGATGTTTGAAACTGTTTTTAACAAAATAGCCACCTAAAAATTTTTTATTGGATCGGTTTATGGGAGAAAAAGGAGTGGGAGGGGGAGAGAAAATTTGTATTGGGTGCATTTAGGGATAAGAGGGGTGGGGGGGGGGATAGTTGCCCTCTGATCTCTTTAGTATCTTAAAGCTGGACTAAAACTTTCAATTTCCAATCAAATAGGCCCTCTCCTAGGTTTATATGAGCGTCCCTTTCATGACAGATATATATGCCCTCCGGGCATAACTAACAATACCTACCTGAAGTCCTGAAGGATTGCGTCAACCCCAGAGTTTTCGTTTTATGATCTTTGAAAAATTTTGAAAAAAATTGCTCTCTCAAAGTTCTCATCGAATGGGTTTGAGAAAAATAGGGAGTGAATGGGAGAGGGACTAGGGGGACTAATCCTACAGTCTCTTTTGAATCTTAAAAAGTGAACGAGAGCTTTCAATTTCTAATCAAATGAGTCCTTTCTGAAGTATATACGAGTATCCCTTCCATAAAAGCCATATATGCCCCAAGATCATTAATTTCAACACCTGTCTCCGGGCCCTGGGAGGTTGCGTCGACACATGATTTTCTTGTTCGACCTTGGATCTATTTTTAACGAAATGGCTATCTCAAAATTTTTATCCGATGGGTTTGGGAAAAAATGTGTTTGTAAGAGGGAGGGGCTAGTTGCCCTCGGATGCATTTTGACTCTTAAAAATTGAACTAGAACTTTGAATTTTCAATCAAATGAGCCCTCTCTGAAGTTTATACGAGCATCCTTTTATATGAACCATAGACGTACCCAGGAGAACACTTACAACGCTTATCCCCTGGGCCCTGGGGTGTTGTGTTCACACCGGAGTTTTTCTTATGTAATTTTGAACAATTTAAAAAAATTGCTATCTCAAAAATTTTAACGGTAAAAGGGTAAAATGGCGTTGGGGGGGCCTAGTTGTCCTTCAATCTAGCGGGGACTAGATACCCTTGGATCTCTTTTTAATCCTAAGAAGGGAATTAGAACTTTCAATTTCCAGTCAAATGGCCCCTTTCTGAAGTTTATACGAGCATCCTTTTCATAAGAGCCAAATATGCCCCAGGACATAGCTTATAACACCCGTCCCCGCGCTCTGGGGGGTTGTGTTGACACCTGAGTTTTTGTTATCTGACTTTTGAACAATTTTTAACACAATGGCTATCTTAACATTTTTATCTTATTTATTTGGAAAAACCATCCGGTGGGTTTGGAAAAAAAGGCGGTAGGGGGCGCTAGTTGTCCTCCAATCTTTTTTGATTGTCAAAAACTGAATCAGAACTTTCAATATCCAATCAAATGACCCCTCTCTGAAGTTTTTACGAGCATACCTTCCATAAGAACCCTCTATGTTTCCCCAGGGTATAACTTAAAACGCTTGTCCTAGGGCCCTGAGGGACTGTGTCTACCCTGGGGTTTTGTTATATGGTCTTTGAACTATTTAAAAATTGCTATCTCAAAGTCCCTATCGGATGGGTTTGAGGAAAAAAAGGTGTGGAGGGGGGGGGGTAGATGCCCTCCAATCTCTTTTGACTCTTAAAAAGTGAACTATAACTTTCAATTTCAAGTCAAATGAGCCCTCTTTGAAGTTTATACGATCATCCCTTCCATAAGAACTATATATGCTCCCAAGGAATGACTTACAACGCCTGCCCTGGGGGGATGTTTCGACACCGAAGTTTTTGTTGTATGATCTTAGAACTATTTAAAAAAAAATAGCAATCTCGAAATCGGAAGCATTTGGGAAAAAAGGCGTGGGGGGGGCTGGTTACCGTCCAATATATTTCGACTCTTAAAAGGTGAACTAGAAATTTCGATTTTCAATCAAATGAGTCCTCTCTGAAGTTTATACGGACAATCCTTCTATAAGAACCATATATGCCCCCAGGGTATAACTTACAACACCTGCCCCCAGGCCATTGGGGATTGCGTCAACACCGGAGTTTTTGTTATGTGATCATTGAAATATTTTTTAAAAAAATGGCTATCTTAAAATTTTATTGGATACATTTGGGAAAAAAGGGTGTTTGGGGTGGCTAGTTGCCCTCGGATCACTATTGACTCTGAAAAAGGGCACTAGAATTTTTTATTTTCAATCGAATGAGCCCCTTTTGAAATTTATACGACGAACCCTGCCATATGAAGTGCCTCTGAGAAAAAATAATAATAAAAAAATTTGGAGCCTCATGGCCTGCGGTTAATATCAGATACGATAGAGTTATATAAAATAAGAGTTATTCTTATTCCTGATAAGAAGAGAATATTTGTTTCTGAGAAACTTTCAAATCCCTTAGGAAAATGAAGAAAAATACCAATAACTCTTATAGCTTTATTTTGTCCGTACCTGGAAAAGTTTAAAGCTCTCGGCCGCCAGGGAAAATAACATAGTCAAATCATCTTTGAAAGTGGAAAGGCACATTTTCGATCACAAGGGGTCATTCCAGACACTTCAGTAGAGTGTTTGAAGATACGCCTTAACAGGTGTACAAAAAAAAAAACCCTCTGTGACTTTAAACGGTTGAACACTCGTCCTGGACAAACCAGAACAGATCAGAGTGACAGAAATAGCTCTAAGAATACCTAACTTGAAGCTATAAAAGTTTGAATTTTATTGGAACTTCTGGTGACCTGCTACAGAACTAGAAATAAGATTGAAAAATCACGAGACTTACCTTTAAAATTAATTTTATCCGATTTTTTCAGAAACTGTTAAAATATTGGCTATTTTAATAAGCTTCTTTAAAATATCGTTAGAAAACACTATTTCGTGTTTTTGTAGATTGTGGTTTTGTAGATTTGTAGATTTTGTAGATGGCAATTAGGGAGCAAATGGCTTGTCTAAAATATCCCCTTGTCCGGGATAACCCCGATCTTCCTAGTGATTTATATCTGTAATAGGTCATATTTTTGTTTATTATGTTAAATAAAGTCAATTAAAAGTCAAGTCCATATTAAAATGCCGATTGTTGGTGCACGCAACCCAGGAGGGGTTAACAGCTAGGGCCGTCTGTCAAAGTAATTATTATTCTGTGGTAAAACACAAGGCGCATGGGATTTTGTTTATTTGGAATGGAATATTTTCTTATGTCATTAATTATTTCTTTACTTGCCATAATTTGGCATAATAATATAAATTTAGGCACTTATGATTCCTAAGCTTTAGCGTCTTAATTTAACCTGCAGAGCAGATATCTTTATCTGCTCATACTGCAAATTATGACTTACACTCCTACCCTCAACCCAAAAAATGAAATAAATCTCGGACTCTTGGGACATTATATCTTCATTTTCACTGTGTCAACCATTCTCTCTTCTTCTCTAAACGTTAACACATTTTAATTTCTTTTTTAGTGCCATACTAACGTTAGATAGTAGAGATGTTGACTCATTGCTGGTCCGTGGAATGTGTTTATATTATCAGGATGACTATGATTCAGCCTTTACTTATTTCCAAAGAGTACTTCGATTAGCACCCGATTATACCAAAGCCAGAGAAACTTATAGGGTAAGTACAAATAAACCTCGCTTTGATTTGGAAGATTTGCTAATCTCAGTCATGGTCAGAACGTCCGAAAAAATTTGTACATTCTTTAGGCAGTTTGCGTCACATCCTAGCTTTGCTCCACCCTCAAATCATTGGTTAACGCTGAGTTAGCCAGGAAAATGCAGAGGAAAATCTGATTGCCTTTAGGCAATCAGCCTTCGCAATCAAAGCGTGCTTCTTTTTAGCTTAAAGTCCGGTATTAGATGAATGAGTTTTACGATCATGGTTGCAGCGGTAGCTAAAACAGGCTTTATAAAAGTTAAAAAACACGTTTTGAAAAATTCTGCCTTGTGAAAAAAAAATTGCCAAATGATGCTGAACCAGAAATGGTGACTATTATTTCGTATCGTCTTAAAAGAAAAGTTTATTACAAAAAGAAATTTACGGTGATTAAAAAAAAGCCTTACACTCTTCAAAAATGACGTCAGATCAAAATGGAAAGTGTACCATTGAAATCAGCATAGTCAAAAACCTACTACAGGGTAATTTCGGTCCCCCTCCTTGAACCAAAAGGAAACCCACTTTTTTGCATGGGTAGCACTGATCTGTCCCCCTTTTTTCTTTCTTTGTTTTCAACAGGCCTTGCGGCTTAACAGAACATTATAGAGAGATGCCTAATGACTCATTCAAAAGCTATGTCTCGGATTTACGAGCTTTTTATAAATTCTGCCACCTGCAAGTGCCATATAGCACAAAAATATCACTTTTTGTGCCGTTTCTTAAGGGATAACACTAGCACGCTACCAGAGCATCGTAGACAGATATTTTATAGGTCATATAAAAAATATTGGTTATACCTACGTCCTTCATTGATAAGTCCACCATCAGTAATTTCTAAATGGCAATAAAAACGGCACTTTTGGTGCCGTGTCTCAAATGGAAAAGCTGGGGCTATTGGGCTAGCAGAACTTATAAGAGTGATGTTTAATAGCTCCTTTGAAAGCTATTACTTATATATACGTGTTTTTTGTCAATTCTACCATTCTTAAGTGCAATATACTACTGCTACCTCTACTACTACTAACAACTCACCGCAGCACCAAGCTGCCTGAGGCCAACACAGCTACACATGCTTCTCCTCCATCCTGATATATTCAAAGCATCCCTCTTTACAACCTCCCAGGAAGTTCCCATTTCCTTTAAATTTTTCTTTATGACGTTCTCCCACCCCAGACGGGGACGACCTGCTTTCCGTTTATCCCTAGATGGTTGGCCGAAAAGAACAACCTTCGGCAATCTCTCATCCTTCATCCGCACAACATGCCCTAACCACCTCAACCTTTCTTTCATTATAGCCCTAGAGAGCGGTATTGAACCACATTTTTCGTATAGCCTATTGTTTGAAATACGGTCAGTCAGCCGGGTACCCAGAAAAATCCTTAAGCAATTTCTCTGGAAAACATCTAGCAAATCTTCATCCGCTTTTCGGAGCGTCCATGCTTTAGAGCCATATTTGACCACTGTCATCACTGTAGCTTCTAATATTCTAATCTTGGTTTGCAGACTTATCTTCTTATTCTTCCAGACTTTTTTTAACTGTGAAAAAACACCCTGAGCCTTGGCTATTCTATTTCGAACATCTTCACTGCTCCCACCATCTTTACTAATAATACTACCAGGTAAGTGAAGCTGCTCACCTGATCAATATTTTCATTACCCAACGTCACCTTTTCATCTTCACTTATTCCTAGCCTTAGTGACTTAGTCTTCCTAACATTAATTTTCAAACCAATACTAGCAGCCTGAACTCGCAAAACCTCTAAAACTTCATTCATTTTGCTCACACTTTCATCTAGGATGCTTAAATCATCAGCATAATCCAAGTCCAGGAGACTTTTTCCTCCCCATTTGATTCCGTGGTCTCCCATTGCCTTTCCTGTGCTCCTTAAAACTAAGTCCATCAAAATAATCCATATAAAGGGGGATAGAACACAACCCTGCTAAACTCCTGATTTAATACAAAACCAGCTGCTAACCTCATTTCCTACCTTAACCGCAGCAGTGTTATTCTCGTACATAGCACTAGTCACTTTAATGTATTTATCTGGTATACCATACAAGGATAAAACCTTTACTAAAGCTCCTCTATCAACAGAATCGAACGCTTGCTCATAATCTATAAAACTGAGGACCAAAGGTGTTTGAAAACTTAGGCACTTCTCAATTATTGACCTAAGAGTGAAAATTTGGTCAACACATCCTCTACCTTTTTTAAAACCGCACTGCTCTTCTCTTAAAACTTTGTCTACGGCATCTCTCAGTCTAAAAAGTATCATATTACTAAGCAATTTGCTACCTACAGAGACCAGACTAATACCTCGCTAATTACTAAACTCACCTTTATCACCTTTCTCAGAAAGTGGCTTAATTAAGGTTTTCCTAAAATTTTTAGGTTCTTCCCCTTTTTCAAAAATCATATTCATAATCTTCAATAATTTTTTCCTAACCTCAGAGCCACCATATTTAAGAAACTCATCTACTACCCTATCAGCACCTGGAGGCTTATTATTCTTTAATCCTTTTAGTACTGTTTCTAATTCCTCCTCACAAAACAAATCTTCCTTCACATCCAAGGTATCACAAACTTTTTCATTTTCCTCTGTATTTTTTCATGCAACTCTATCTTGGTTAAGCAAATTCTCATAATTTTCGGCCCATCTCGCTTTAGCTTTGCCTTATGGCTAATTACCACCCCATTCCTATCTTTAACTGGGACAAGTCCGGATTGACTATTACTTCTCAATTTGTTAACATGCCAGTACAATATTTTACTATTATGCCGTCTAGCTGCATCTTCTAAATCCTCGGCAATTTTATCCATGACCTCCACTTCACACCTCCTTAGTTCATATTTCAATGGTTTCTCCACTTTCTTTACATTTCTTTTGTTTTCATGTGATCTATCACTCAGCTAATTCTTGTACAAGTCCTTTCTCCTTTCTATTAAACTTAAAGCTTTGTCACTAATATTCTTAGCTGCAGTTCTCGCTTTCTTCCCTGATAAACCTTCAGCAACTTCAAAAATTATTTTTCTAAGATTATTCCAAGCCATCTTCCACATTATCAAATTTTTAACTCTGAAGTTTAGTATTCAACTGTTCCTGGAAAGTTTCTCTCAAATTTTCATCCTGGAGTCTACCAACATCACAACTTCCCTGGAGGTAGTTACCCTTCCGAAATTTCAGCTTTAAATTAACCCTTGACACTAACATCTTTACTTTTAACATCAATAACATCACTCCTATATACCCTAGTATCTTGTATTAATCCTGCCAGTCTTCGGTTTACTATAACATAATCAATAAGGTTTGCTGTCTTACCATCACGTGAATACCATGTTATCTTATAAGCCATTTTATGACCAAACACCGTATTGGTTATAACTAGATTGTTATACCTACAAAATTGCAAAAGTCTGTATCCATTACTGTTTTCTTTTCCTACACCATATTTACCTAAGCTGGGATACCATCTATCCTTATTTCTACCAACCTGGGCGTTAAAATCTCCCAGCAATAACATCATATTTCTACCTGGGACCTTGTCTATTTGCTCCTGTAACTGTAAGTAAAATTCATCTGAGTCACTAGTATCTCCATCAGTCGGTTCTACAGTGGCGTATACTACTATAACTGATACCTTGAACTTTCTAGTCATAAAATGAGCAATTAGTATTCTATTATTAATACCTTCCCAGCCTAAACTTCCCAGCCTTAAGTGCAATATAGTACAGAAAATAACACTTTTGGTGCCACATCTTAAATGGAAAAGCTCTGAAGTACAAAACAGGTACTATTGTAATATTTATGTTCTACAACCCTTAACTGGAGGTTTTGAAGAACCCCTCCAGTTCACTCCCCCTTCCAGCTAAAAGTAAACTAAAAGTTAAATAACGTTAAAAGGGTCGGTTTTTCTTTTTATTTTCTTCCAGGCCTAGCGGGTTACTAGAACATCATAGAGAGATGCTTAAGAGCTCATTCAAAATCTATTTCTCATATGTACGTAGTTTATATAAATTCCGCCATCTGCAAGTGCCATATGGCACGAAAAAGGCACTTTTTATGCCATTTCTCAAGGGTTAGGGATAGCGAGCTACTAGTTTTTTGATAGCTCATATAAAAATATTTCTCATGTTTACTTTCTAACTATATGTTCCACCATCTGCAAGTTTCAAATGGCACTTAAAACGGTACGTTTGGTGCCATGTCACAAGTGGAAAAGCTGGGGCTAGTGGGCGACCAGAACTTTTAGATTGATTTTTAATGGCTTATTTGAAAACTTTTGCTCGTATTTACGTGCTTTTTTTGTATAACTTCCACCATTCGTACGTGAGATATAGCACTGAAAACAACACTTTTGGTGCCACTTCTTCCGTGGAAAATCTTGGAAGCATAAACGGTATTATTATAATAATTATGGTCCAAAACCCTTAACTGGGGTTTGCAAGAGCATCTCTCGCAAATTCCTCCTCCAGGCCCCCTTAATAAGCTACGAAATTAAGTCCTACAAACAACAATATATCAAATTACATGAATTACTTGGTTCTGTAATTAATTACATGTAATCAAATTAATCTAATTAATTACATCTAATTAATTACATGATTATATTACAATATAATCAAATTAAATTACATGGTTGTGTTGATACAGCACTGGACTTGAAACTAGATTATCATGCATTCAATTCCAGCTTGAATTTTTGTTTCAATCAATGATTGTCCCTTCTTATGATTACTTTTCAGATAATCCAGTATTTTGTAAAAGTGATACACTCGTTTTCTAAAGCATATCCCAGGAAGGCTCATTTTAAACCTATTACTCATATCTACATGCGTTTTATCAGTTTTACCATCAAAAAGGGCCATTAAGCACTAAAAACGGCACTTTGGTACCACTTCTTAAGTGGAAGAGTTTGGAAGCATAAAACGGCACCATTGCAGTAATTATGGTACAAAGGTCTTAGTTGGAGGTTTACAAAATCCCTCACATATACTCCCCCCACCCCTAAACCCTCTTAGTAAGTTTCAGAAACATCTTACTCATCATGAAAGTAAAAAATCAGTGCCAAAAAATTAACTAAAACTAAAAACTTTTCAACTGAAAATCTACCAAAATTAAGCTTGAATGATCAACAGTTTTGAACTGAACCTTCAAATTTTACTCTGTGATGAAGCCTGTGTGCTAGTTCTAACGGTGGTAATTTAGAGGAAGGGACGTCCTTGGCCCCTTGGATTTTTGCTCTTGTCTAAGTTTTGAAAAACCACTTTTTTTGGTCATTTCATTGAAATAGGCACTTTCTCCATTACAAAAAATGGGGGGGGGGCAACCGAAAGTGCACTTTATGGAAATGTGCTATCAAGTCAAATTTATAAAAAGCGATTAGACATAAATGTAAGCTTTTAAATGAGCCTTTTAGCAGCTCTCTTTTGTTACAGTAGCCTTCTAGTTTCTCGTAGTCATTAGGTGATTTATAAAGCCCTGTCTTTATTATGGTTTTTTTCAGTCAAAGTCGGCTGAGTAAAAACAGCTTTTTGCTCATCAAAAAACAATCTTTCCTGAAAAACATGCATTGTTTTGTGAAGCATGGATAATGAATTTTATGTTCTAGACTGACAGTTTTTCGTAGCTGTCAATGATGTTTGCAGTATTTATTAGAGGTGCCTTATCTCCCCTAGATCGGTGATAATTAGAAATTATATTAAAAATAAGTTTTTCAACTGAAACTAAGGAAGAGAAATTAAAACTTTAAACGAACTTACATTATTCTGTATATATCTATTGATGTTGCTCCTTACTTTAAGTTAAAAAAAAACTTGCTATTTTATTTTATTAAGTGTGTTTTTTCTTGAATTCTTCCTTCTTCCATATTCTCATTTGAGTCATTAAGACGTTTTTTGAACATCAGGGGGAGGGAGAGGGCATGCCTAGGATTTTTTTCGGGGGGGGGGGTTACCAAATAAATTTTGTTTGGTGGATGGCTAGAGTAAGATTAGAGAAAACCCGCCTAAGCGGCCCTAAGGGGGGGACGCATGCAAAGATGAACTACTTGGACAAGTCTTGCTACATTATTATTCAGCATTATGTAGCTTTCACTTGTTACGATCCATTTTTAGCAGTTTCTCTCTTGTTGTTCGTATATTCTTGCCCAGTCATAGGTTTTCCATTTGATTGATACTCATACTGCTTGTTTGCATTTTAATCCTCCGATCAAAGAGATAGCATTTTTCCCAAAATGACAGAATTTTCAACATCACAGAGAAGCAAAAGAAAGGAAATAAAACGCAAAAATTACTCAGATTCAACCGGAAAGTTGCGACATTAGGAGGGTAGCAATAGGGCTCAATAATAACCAAAACTCTAAGAAACCGAGTTTTGGTAACAATAGATACTTTGAAAGAATAAAATTTTGATTCCGATTTAAAATATGTAAAATTCATCAAATTTAATGTTACCCATTAGAAGTTAAGGGCCTGAGAAAATTAACCCAATTGTTAAAAAAGGGGGAGAACACCCCCAAAACTTCAAATTAACTTAATGAAAATCATTCTATCAGATTCAGCATACCAGAGAACACTATTGCAGAGGTTTCAAGCTCGTATGTAAAAAAAAAGGTGGACTCTTCCATTTTTTGCAAGCAGAAAGATCCCGGATGCGTGTTTTTTTTCAGGGGTGATCGTATCGATCCAGTGGTCGTAGAATATTGTGAGAGGGCTCATTCAAATGGAAGTTAAAAGTCCTAGGGACCTTTTTAATTAACCAAAAATTTGGGTCACTTTCATTTCAAAATTTTGAGATAGCCATTTTCTTCAGCATAGTCAAAAAATCTAATAGTGATGTCTTTGAAGATGAGTTAAGCCCCCACAGTTCCTAGGGGAAGGACTGCGAGTAATGAACTTTCCCCATTGTTGAAATATAGTATTGGTTATTGGGAAGTGAACAGACGTTTTCAGGGAAGATTTTTCTGGTGGAGGTAGGGATTTTACATAGGAAGATCCTTTCACGGGAAGATTATTCCTTACATTAAAATGTAAGGAATATTACACTTTTAGTGATATGTATTTCTAAATTTTCCGCCACTATGCGCCAGATAACACTATTTTTAAATCCTTTTTTCGCCTGAAAAGGATAGCTTCAAGTCTTGTTCAGAGTTCAGAATTTTTATTCGACAATACATACACAATCCAATCACAACACACCTAATCCACCTCGAAAGGCTCCACTCCATGGCCAGGGATACAAGGGGGAATGAGAAAAAAATACAATATATTCAAACAACCATAAAAAAGAAATCAATTGCCAAACAACATATAAAATTAAAAAGAGACCATACCTGAGGCCTGGCAGTCATAGTGCAGAGAAGACCATTATATAACAAAACTAAACATTCAGGGGACATCAACTCCACATAAAAAAAAATATTCTCTTTGATTCTTAACTAAATGGTCCTTAGAAATCCTCTTGAAAGTGCCAAAAGAGTGGCATTTCTGTACTGAAGAAGGCAGGGAGTTCCAAACCTGATGGCAAGCGATGAGGGGATAGAAATCTGACCGCACAGTGGGAGTAGGAGGAATGCAGATATTATGTGACGAACGAAGGTTATATGGAGCTGAATCAGAAATAAACTGAGGAGTTTTTTGAAGATATTTTTGAAGATTGCCATGAAGCTGATGAAAAACAAAAGAGGCATAAGAAAGAATGTAGATAGACTGTAGATTTAGAAGCGGTCTTGGTGAAGAACGGCTGGTACCAATAACCAGACACCGTGCTTTGTTATACATGACAGAAAGCGACCGCAGTGTAGAATAAAAAGTAGACATCCATACTATGGGGCAATAAGAGACATATGACTGGACAATGCAGACAAAAAGAAGCTTCAGATTAGATCCAGGAAAGGTGTGTTTGAGTTTTCTAATGACACCAAAACTCCGTGAGACACTAACCCTAATCATGGCTATATAATGTCTAAACGAAAGGTTCTCATCAAGCAGGATACCAAGAAACCGGACCAACTGATTCTTTGGTCTACACAAGGAGCCTTGTGACACCTGAAGCTGTGTCAGTTGAGGGAAAGCTACAGCAATTCGAGAAAAAATAAGAAAATGTGACTTGGCAACATTCAAGGACAAGTAATTCGCATCAAACCATGAAACTACTCTCTCGAATATTGCCACCAGGTTAGACCTGATATCAAATTCCGTCTTCCCTAGAGTCCCAAGTGTGTCATCAGCAAAAGCAACGAGGCAATCTTCATTAGAAGTAGCATTGGGACATGAAAGAACATCCGGATGACACAGATTGCAGCATACTAGAGGACTGGTGTTCTTGACTACTGAAATCAGATCATTGATGTAAATCAGAAATAAAATGGGGCCAAGAACAGATCCCTGAGGGACGCCATAATCTACTTCAGAATGGCTCCGGAAAAGCGGATCAATTGAAATAAGCCAAGCAGAAAGATATTATTTAAACCAAAAAAAAGCATTTGATCCTATACCAAAATGCGATTGTTTCCAAAGAAGAATCTGATGAGTCAAAGAATCAAAAGCTTTACAAACATCCAAAAATAAAGCTGCCGGGAGAAAACCGAAATCTATTGCCGAATGACTGAAATTCAAGAGAGATGCGCAAGCATGCTCTGTAGAGTGATTCACTCAGAATCCGAGCTGGAAATCATTGAAAATTTTTTTGATATCCAGAAAACTAAGAAGCCTGGATAGCATAGCCTTCTCAAAAATTTTGCTGAAAACAGATAGAAGAGCAATTGGCCTATAATTAGCAGGATCACTCCGGGACCCACCCTTATACAGCACTATAACCTTAGCTCGCTTAAGTGATTCAGGGAAAATTCCTTTTTCGAAAGACAGATTGACAAGCTTAGTCAATGGTGACAGAATAGCAGGCAGAACAGCACGGATAACCCTTGTAGGTATTCTGTCTGGCCCTGAAGACGATGAACCTTTAAGGGCATTTGCGATCCGAGCTACGTCGAACTCAGAAACGGGGTTCAAGACCATTGACTTTAAACATGGGGGTTCAAGAAAGCCTCTGAAATCGCAAAGAGGAATTGTAAAGCTCACAGAGGAAGCAGTCGTCTTTCCTATATTAGCAAAATAAGACGTAAGCTCTAGCTAAACATTTTCTTCTCATTGGACAATTTTACCATTGACTATCAGCGTTGTTGGAACTGAAGGCGGAGTGGGAGTAGGTCTAAGTACAGAATTAATAATTTTCCATGTCTTCACAACATCTTTTCCTCCCTCAGAAAATTTCCTGTGATAATACTTAGACTTGGCCTTCCCACACAGAGAATTAATTATATTCCTATAGGCCTTGAACTGCTGATGATGAGAAGCAGATGACGAAGCATTGTATAGCTTCCACAAATAATTTTTCCTTTTCCAGCTTTTATGGAGACCTGGAGTCATCCATGAATTCTGCAGAACTATCCTTTTCTAGGTATGAGGAGCTGGATTCTGGTGGCAAACTTCTAGGATGCCTTCTTTTACTGAATCATAAAAGAAATCAAAAGAGAGGTTAAAATCCGATTCAGAATCCAAACTATCCCATGGCTGATTAGTCAAACGAGATTTAAGGTAGACTGATCTCACTGACACCAAAACGGAAAAATGGGTAATTAGATGGCGAAGCTTTACGCTGCGATAGATCAGCAGTCCTATATCGTGAAATAGCAGGGAAATGATCAGAAATATCACTAACCATCACCAAATTATCTAAGACATCTAGTGACGAAAAAATATTATCAATAAGTGATGCATGCATCTCAGTAACTCGGGTTGGTATACAAACTGAAGGTAGAGTTCCCGCAGAAAGCATCATCGACAAAAAATCTGCAGCCGAAGCAGAATTTTGATCCAGCAGGTTAAGGTTGAAATTCCCCATAAAGATTAGTTCACAAGGATGCTTTTGGACTAAGTCCAAAACCTCTTCCAGAATTTTCATAAACGAAGGAATAGATCTGCTAGGGGATCTGTAAACCAAACCGACAACTAAATCCTTACAACCTGACTTGATCTCAATAAAAAGGGATTCAAAGATTCCTTCCTCATTTCTCCCCAAATCACTTCCGATATTATATACAAGATGATCGGCAATATACAGGGCAAGGCCACCTTTCACCATTTGTTTCCGGTTCATCCTATCCATCCTAAATCTTTGGATATCCAAAAGCACATCCTCTTTTTAATCCAGGAAAGTTTCACATAATCCAATAATATCCGGAGTTCCTCCACTGACGATCCGTTTCAGCTCATCAAAAGAGGAGCAAAGTCCCTGAATGTTTAGGTGAAGCACAGAGAAAATACCGTCTTGTTTAGAAGAGGCAGAACCATTTAATTGCGAAACATAATTACTATTGCGGATCATTATTATTTCTATTTCTACTTCCAACTGAATTATTAATTAGACTTTCAGCCACCTTCACTGACGGAATAGCAGAAGTGCGTAGTATATATCCATACGCTAAAAGTTCTTTACGGCGACGTGCTAGGTCTCGAGGTAAATCGCAACTGATACTTTGACGAGATCCTTTGAGCTTTCCACAGTTCCTCATAATATCAGCCTTGTCAGTAATGCTTGTCAGAGTGACTTTAATAGGCTCAATCTTATTCCTAGCGGAATACTTAATTGAAGTTCCTTTCTGTTTATTATTGTTCAAACGCTATCACTTCACAAATGGAATAGCGTCAGCATTTTCTCACCCTATATCAGTCAAAAGCTCGCGAACAGAATTTTCTGCACTTTGCCCAGACACAATGGGAATACCGTGAAGTAGAAGATTCTGTCTTTTAGATGCAAGCTCCGATTGCAGAAATGACTTTTTTATATTGATAAACTCTGATTTCAAAGCGCAATTTTCCTGCCGTGTTGGGAATTTTCCTGGCGGAGAGCATCAATTCCTTGTTCCAGACTATCCACCCACTGCATAAGCTCTTGATGCTTCTGATCGAAATAATCCTTTGTATGAGACGTCATATTTAAATTCCTTATTACTAACAATATATTCCTGCATATGTGTTAAATCTCCTCTAAAAATCCATCGAACAAAAACTTACTCGCAAGGGCCCCTTTCTTCAGAGAGTAAAAAATCAGAGGGGCCCACTTTCAAACAACGCCAAAATAAACAATATCCAGCCAGCGCCTTGAAATAATATAGCAATCAACTCTTACGCACATAAAGCTCCGCACCGAATTAATGCTGGCGAGCAACTGTTTTTAAGTTGATTTTTATCGAATTCTCTTTTCACGTAAAAATACCCCCCCCCTCCGGCGAAATTCCCTCAAGACAATTCCATTTTAGCTGAAAATTCAACCCAGAACCTTTCTTGCGGACGGTCTCAGGTGGAAAATATTTCTTGCGCACTTTCATTTGAAAAATATTTTAATTTATGATCGTTTTTAAAATCATGCCGGTAATCCCATCCGTGAAATGTTTTCCAACAAAAAACCCGCAAAAGGATATTTACCAGCAATGGGTTTTTCGGGGGGAGGGATACAAAAAAAACTCTTAAAAACATATCAAACTCCTTAATGCTTTCTGGGTATATTGCAGGTCCAAGCTGTTATTCTGTAAGTAAAGAACAACAAAAAACCCTAAAATGAGCAGAATTTACTCTGTACAGGAGAAGGATTTCTCCTTCCTTATCTGCACCTCCGCCTCAAGGTCAAAGAAACTTCGGACTGTGCTCATTAGATCAGAAATTGGGTGTTCTAGTCCTTTTTTTTAAGTCCGAAGGGATTGGAGACCATCCAGCTGCGTGGAGGTGATATTCTCCGGGAGGAGGGGGTATTTTCTCTTTTTTTTGTTTCTGTGGAAGACGGAAGACGTTTAGGAAGACGTTTCTATAGAAGCTCTATACCTTTTCAAAGACAGCGAGTATTCTCTCACACCTATACTTCCTTGGCACCTTTTCAGAGCATGTACTTATGGATTTGCTTGGTTTATGTTCCTTCCTATGCTATTCTAAGGGTTTATGTTCCCTCCTATGGTATTCTAAGGGTTTATGTTCCCTCCCAAGCTATTCTAAGGATTTATGTTCCCTCCCATGCTATTCTATAGCACTATGTTCCTTCCTATGCTATTCTAAGGGCTTATGTTCTCTCCCAAGCTATTCTATAGAGCTATGGTCCTTCCTATGTTATTCTATGGGACCTCTACACGTGATTAGACACGTGTTGAAACTACATGCTATTTGATTATGTCCCTTTGGTAGCTTTCCAAACGAGTGGGGTTTCCCCACCGGTTCCAAAATATTGCAAAAAAGTGAGCAGCATAAGCGGGGATTCCCTGCACAAGTTTGTTTCTACTCCAAGTTTTTCAACCAGACTGTTTTTTGAGCCAACATCCGTTTTATTAGGGGCCAATCAGAGACATTGGAGGCTGCTCAATATACGATAACTCGACTGGTGATTCGTTAAAAATAAAAAGAGTGATTTTTTATTCGTCCTTGATATTTTGTATAAATGCTTATGCCTTACAATTAAATTTTCATTATGATTTAACATATCATGAATAGAATACTAAATATTATTAACTTTGAAGCAATGGATACATCAATTTACAATGCGAGTAGAGTTTACTAAATTTCTTAATTTATTTCCAAATAAAATAATTTTACCACCCCACTAGTAAATTCAAATTTCAGGAGGACAGAGCCCCCCTCCCCCCCCCCCCCAACAATACAAACCCTACAATATGATGAGTATACTCGCTAGAAAAATTAAAGTACGCTCTTTTTTCCACTATGTAAACCTACACCCCCTCCTATGTTTACGAGTTTATTTCATTAGTTTTAGTTATTTCGTTCAAAATGTCCTTTTTCCTATTATCAAAAATTTTTTTTCGGTCTAAAATCACATGTGTTTATAATTACAGAAAGGATTCTTTTTGGTACCAAACTTCACACGCTCGTGTTATCACAGATCAATAGCACATGTTTATGGATAGCAGCAAGAGTTTTCCTTGACAAAGAGAGAAATTGTATTCTAGCCTATTTAGATGAGAGATATTCTATTTTCAATTGTATTCCATGATTAAGAGGGTTTTATAAAAGTATAAGGCGGGGGGGGCAGCAGCAATGTATCAATTCTAACACCTTCGTTGCGAGGTGAAAAAACAAACTATTTCGTCACATGGAAAGTAAGGGGGAGGGAGAGGGGGATTTTTTGTGCAGACTAATTTTTTCTTCTGTAAAAAAGGGGGTTGTTTTTTCCATACTAAATTTTCTTTTTTTAAGGAAGAGGTGGATTCATACAATTACTCTCCCCCTGATAAGAGAGCTAAGGTTAGTGGTATTACTCCAAAGCAACAACTGGAGATAGCCGAGTCATCCAGGGCCACGTGAATAAAGTCTGGTCAAAAACCGAAAAGAGAATGGACGGCTGCTCACAGGATGGTGAACCCAACTGGCTCATCTCTACAGGACAGTGACATCGCCACCACATCTATACAAGAAACAGACGGCACTCAACAGCAGTCTGAATTTGGAAATGTGGGTATTTTCACCTCTAGCTTCTATCTATTTCTAACCAACTTTTTTTAAAGTATTTTCTACTCGCAATTTTTCAACACCGTAAAAGTGTATGTCAGAGATATTAAAATGTTAATCCCCCGCCCCCTCAGAGATAGGTGAATATAATACATTTTTTTGATTGGCAAAGAAAGCACTCTTTTGCGTCTTTCTGAACATTCTGTGGGAGGGGAGGTGGAGGCAGGTATTTAGTTTAAATAATTCTAGGAGGAATTTAGTTTTGAGGATGGGGTGAAAAAATGAACAAGTTTTTTTTAACTTTATAAAATAATTGTTATTTCACATTAAAAATAAAACCTTTTTTCTATAGGTTAATGAATTAGTCTTTTCGCTATTTTTTCAAAACTGTAAAAGTGTGTGTGTGTGTGTTTGTGCGTGTGTGTGTGTGTGTGTGCGCGTTTGCGTTTGTATTTGTTTTTGTTTGTTTGTGTTTTTCTGTTTGTGTATGTGTATGTAGGTGAGTTTATGTTTGTATGTTTATCTATGTATGTGTGTATGTGTGTGTGTATGTGTGTGTGTGTGTGTGTGTGTGTGTGTGTGTGTGTGTGTGTGTGTGTGTGTGTGTGTGTGTGTGTGTGTGTGTGTGTGTGTGTGTGTGTGTGTGTGTGTGTGTGTGTGTGTGTGTGTGTGTGTGTGTGTGTGTGTGTGTGTGTGTGTGTGTGTGTGTGTGTGTGTGTGTGTGTGTGTGTGTGTGTGTGTGTGTGTGTGTGTGTGTGTGTGTGTGTGTGTGTGTGTGTGTGTGTGTGTGTGTGTGTGTGTGTGTGTGTGTGTGTGTGTGTGTGTGTGTGTGTGTGTGTGTGTGTGTGTGTGTGTGTGTGTGTGTGTGTGTGTGTGTGTGTGTGTGTGTGTGTGTGTGTGTGTGTGTGTGTGTGTGTGTGTGTGTGTGTGTGTGTGTGTGTGTGTGTGTGTGTGTGTGTGTGTGTGTGTGTGTGTGTGTGTGTGTGTGTGTGTGTGTGTGTGTGTGTGTGTGTGTGTGTGTGTGTGTGTGTGTGTGTGTGTGTGTGTGTGTGTGTGTGTGTGTGTGTGTGTGTGTGTGTGTGTGTGTGTGTGTGTGTGTGTGTGTGTGTGTGTGTGTGTGTGTGTGTGTGTGTGTGTGTGTGTGTGTGTGTGTGTGTGTGTGTGTGTGTGTGTGTGTGTGTGTGTGTGTGTGTGTGTGTGTGTGTGTGTGTGTGTGTGTGTGTGTGTGTGTGTGTGTGTGTGTGTGTGTGTGTGTGTGTGTGTGTGTGTGTGTGTGTGTGTGTGTGTGTGTGTGTGTGTGTGTGTGTGTGTGTGTGTGTGTGTGTGTGTGTGTGTGTGTGTGTGTGTGTGTGTGTGTGTGTGTGTGTGTGTGTGTGTGTGTGTGTGTGTGTGTGTGTGTGTGTGTGTGTGTGTGTGTGTGTGTGTGTGTGTGTGTGTGTGTGTGTGTGTGTGTGTGTGTGTGTGTGTGTGTGTGTGTGTGTGTGTGTGTGTGTGTGTGTGTGTGTGTGTGTGTGTGTGTGTGTGTGTGTGTGTGTGTGTGTGTGTGTGTGTGTGTGTGTGTGTGTGTGTGTGTGTGTGTGTGTGTGTGTGTGTGTGTGTGTGTGTGTGTGTGTGTGTGTGTGTGTGTGTGTGTGTGTGTGTGTGTGTGTGTGTGTGTGTGTGTGTGTGTGTGTGTGTGTGTGTGTGTGTGTGTGTGTGTGTGTGTGTGTGTGTGTGTGTGTGTGTGTGAGCGGTACATGCGCTGCTTATTTTTCTGTCTACTCTATAATTCATTGAGATAGTATAATGAATATTGCAAATTCAATAACAACGTAATGATTTTCACTATTTTGTTGTGTGTGACTAAGTGTGTGTGCGCGTGTGTGCTCTGGCGTGTGTGCTATTAACAAAATTTGTAATTTATTATGCATTTGTTTTATAAATAATGCTATAAGCAAAAATTTGTAATTTATTATGCATTTGTTTTATAAATAATGCTATAAGCAAAAAATTGTAATTTATTATGCATTTGTTTGATAAATACGAATCCAATTAAGAAAAAAAACAATTGTTTGATAAATACAAATCCGACTAAGAAAAAACAATAGTGTGCTATAATTGTGATCAAACTTTCCTAAAAGAAAAAAAAGTTTGATAAATCTGACTAAGAAAAATGAATAGTTTGCAATAATTGTAATAAAACTTTCTTCAAAAGAAAAAAAAATTGTTTGATAAAAAAATAGTGTGCTATAATTGTGATAAAACTTTCGTCAAAGAAAAAAAACTCAATCCATTCATTTTCTAATTTCAGGGGGAAGCTACGAAAACAACTGCCTTTCCTGGCCCAGGACTTCAGAATATCATAGGGAAATTGTCCCCTCTCGCCGGATGATGTTAGTGAAGGTATGTCATTTAATATCCCCCTGGATTTTCAATTTACAACTGAAGAAATGGATAGCCTTATTCAAATTGTTGGACCTAACGTTTCCGGGGATACTTTTGACGATGATTTTA